>NC_057710.1:124384549-124413451 GCF_004010195.1 Chiloscyllium plagiosum
ACATTTAAGAGGCATTTGGATGGGTATATGAATAGGAAGGGTTTGGAGGGATATGGGCCGGGTGCTGGCAGGTGGGGCTAGATTGGGTTGGGATATCTGGTCAGCATGGACGGGTTGGACCGAAGGATCTGTTTCCATGCTGTACATCTCTATGACTCTATGACTCTAAGTGACATCTTGGGAGGTGCATTAAGGAGGAGAAGGACAATCTTCTGTGAAAACTGGTGACCTATAGACCATTCCTGAAGAAGGGCTTATGCCCGAAACGTCGATTCTCCTGCTCCTTGGATGCTGCCTGGCCTGCTGTGTTTTTCCAGCACCACATTTTTCAACTCTGACCTATCGAGTAGCCATGTATGACCTATTGTTTTAGTTTTTGCGAAGGAGCTTATCGAGTCAAGGAAGCATTAATCTGGAGCCCCCCTGAAAGACATAGATATAAACCAGGTGGTAAGATGCCATGAGAATTGTGGATTATGTGCCAGCCTCTATGTGCCATCAATGAAGGGTAATTAGGTTACTACTAACCAATCAGATTATTAGAAAAGATGCTTTGTCTGAAATGACACAGAGTGAAGCTGTGGCTGTACGTAAAATAAAAAAAAATTGGAAGACACTGGGCACGCATTACTGAGAAGAGCAGTCAGAGATAAGTGGCAACCAATTTAGATCGTCAGTCATGTTCACAGTATGGTCTACTTGCAATACTAAAAGTTACATTTAGTATATATTAATACAAAGAGATGTCTACCAGAAAACAAGGACCTGCGAATGTGATTACTTGTCACTGTTTTCACTTAAGAATCACATTTTATACTCATTGGGATAAAAGTTTAGAAAACTAATGCAAATAAAGGTTGAAAGGTACCCTGTATATGATGCATGCTAAGTTTTTTAAAAGAAGTGACTCCAAAAGTAACAATTATATTGTTTGTAATCTTTTGGAATTCCCCCAACTCTGGAAAGGTTCCACCAGATGGGAAATCACAGCTGTAACAGTTGTAGTCAAGGATTAAGGGAAACAGAAAGCCTGGGTAGGATTCATCACAGGGTGGGGGATGCTCCACAGAAATTTAAGGCTTCGAAGGGTATTAACTGTCTGGAGACAGGACGTCTGCTTGAGAAACAGCACCTCCCCAGTTAAGCAATTTACAGTCTTACAGATTAGATTTGACTCCCTACAGTATGGAAGCATGCCCTTCGGCCCAACAAGTGCACACCGACCCTCTGAAGAGTAACCAACCCAGACCCCCATTCCCCATACCCTATATTTACCCCTGATTAATGCACCTAACACCATGGGCAATTTAGCCTGACCAATTCACCTGACCAGCACATCTTTGGATTATGGGAGAAAACTGGAGTAGCCAGAGGAAACCCACGCAGACACGGACAGGGAGAATGTGCAAACTTCACACAGACATTCGCTCAAGGCGGGAATCGAACCCAGGTCCCTGGCATTGTGAGGCAGCAGTGCTAACCACTGAGCCATCTTACCGCCCATCTATGCTGCCCTTCTTTCCGGCACAATGTTTGAGTTTAATAATTTCAGAGTGCAGTCTCTGAAACCCTCTGTCTCCCATCACCATTTCTTATTTGCATGTGATGATCTTAATTTTGTTTTTCATGTTTTTGCCTTCAGACATGCCTATTCATTATAGTGCCATTCACACTCACTTGGGGCAAATATGTTGCTTTCTCATTCCAACTATTACTTCTCCCTTTGCCTTTTGTCCCACAAAGTCTTTGTCATTTGATCTCTCGTACTCTTAGTCCTATCATATATTCTTTATGTATGCAAGTTAAGAACGGGACTCTTTGTATTAATATATACTAAATGTAACTTTTAGTACTGCAAGTACATCACACTGTGAACATGACTGATGATCTAAATTGGTTGCCAGCATAATTCTTCACAAACTCAGGATTATGTGCAAAATGTTACATTTATATAGACGATTTGGAGTTGGGGACCACGTGTATGGTGTCAAAACTTGCTGATGACACTAAAATGAGTGACAGAGAAAAGTGTGCTGAGGACTGTGAAACTTTGCAGAGGAACATAGAGTGAGCGATCAAAGGTCTGGCAGATGGAATACAATGTAAGTAAATGTGAAGACATACATTTTGGTAGGAGTAACAGCAAAATAGATTATTACTTGAATGGCAAAATGTTGCAGCATGCTGATTTTGCAGAGGGACCTGGGTGTCCTTGTGCATGAATGGAAGAAGGTTGGTCTGCAGGTACAACAAGTAATTAGGAAGGCAAATGGACTTTTGTCCTTCACAAAAGGGTTTGAGTTTAAAAGCAGAATGGTAATGTTACAGCTGTACAAGGTGTTGCTGAGGCCACACCTAGAGTACTGTGTGCAGATTTGGTCTCCTTACTTAAGAAAGGATGTACAGGCACTGGGGGGGTTGCAAAGGAGTTTCACGAGGTTGATTCCAGAGTTGAGGGGGTTGGCTTATGAGGAGAGGCTGAGTGGATTGGGATTATATTCTATGAAATTCAGAAGAATGAGGAGGGATCTTATAGAAACATTTAAAATTATGAAGGGAATCAATAAAATAGAAACAGATAGGATGTTTCAGCTGGTAGGTGAGACCAGGACAAGAAGGCATGGACCCAAGGTTAGAGGGAACAGGTTTAGAACTGAACTGAGAAAGAGCTTCTTCACCCAGAGGGTTGTTAATCTGTGGAATCCCTTGCCCAGGGAAGTAGCTGACACTACTTCAGTAATCGCTTTTAAAGCTAAGGTAGATACTTTTTTTGAAAAATAAAGGAATTAAAGGATATGATGAAAACGTGGGTAAGTGGAGCTGAGTCCACGTAAAGATTAGCCATGATCTTATTGAATGGTGGTGCAGGCTCAATGGGCCATACAGCCTACTCCTGCTCCTGGTTCTTATCTGAGCCAATTGCAAAATCACATCCAATATTAGAGACTGTGTGGCATGTTTTGCAAGCATAGCTTAGTTGAGTATGGTCAGTACCTTGCTTGTTGAGATAAGCTGAAGGTACATATTGTTTGATACACTCTGCCAATCCTTGGAACGTACAGCCTACATACCTGGCATCACACCTGCAGTGGAACAGATAGTCAGCACGGATTAGTTAAGAAAAACTTGCATTTTGAATACAGGGATACCTGGCTTACCTGACTAGGAAGAAAAGTGCTCCACAGTCCATTTGGGAGAGAACTGGCAATGTGACTCGCAAACTGAAAAAGATCAATGCCAGATTTCGGGAATTCTATGCAGAGTTATACTTGTCGGAGGGCTATGGGAATGGAGTTGCGAGAATGGAATCCCTTTTTGAAACCTGGACCTCCCAGGTATAAGTGTAAATCAGACCTCCCTTTTAAATGTACCTCTGACAGTACAGGAGGTGCAAGGGGCAGTAAGGCAGCTCCAAGGTGACAAGGCACCCGGTCCAGACTGGATCCCGAGTGAATTTTACAAGGAGTTTATACGCATTTTAGCTGAACCACTGCTGGAGATGTATGGTCATTCGTGTAGCCAGGACTGCCTTCCGCCCCTCTTAGGGAGGCTAATATCTCTCTTAACTCTCTTATTTTAAAGAAAGGGAAAGACCTCGAGAATTGTATAGACCCATCTCATTGTTGAATGTCAATTTCAAGACCTTATCAAAGGTGTTCACTGTAATTTTGGAGAAGGTGCTGCCCATTATTATAAAAGAGGACCAGACAGGTTTTATCAAGGGCCGCAGCTCCTCCAACAACATCAGACGGATATTGAATATTGTGCAAATATGTCAACAGAGACTGATTCCAGGTTTGGTGGTCTCCCTGGATGCACAAAAGGCTTTTGATCGGGTGGAATGGTCATATCTCTTTGCTGTTCTAGATCGTTTTGATCTGATAGGGGCCTTTGCCAGGTGCATGGCAGTGTTATATAAAGACTCTAAGGTGGTGGTTATCATGAATGGGGTTAAATTGAACAATTTTAGTGTGGGGGAGGGGTAGCCAACAGGGGTGTCCCCTGCCGCCGCTGCTGTTTACCTTGGTACTTGAACCACTGGCAGAGGCTATCTGAAAGGGCCCTGAAATAATGGCACCAAAGGCGGGAGTTGGGGAACACAAAATCACTCTCAGTGCAGATGATGTCCTTCTGTTTTTGGCTAACCCTGAAAAGTCCATACCACAGCTCATACAAACATTTAAATTATTCAGCAGCTTTTTGTGATACAAGTTAAATTTTACAAAGTTAAAAGACATGTCCATGGAGGGATCAGTGGAAGTACCAAAGCTGGAGGATGGAATGGAGTTTCCTTTTAGATGGTCACAGAAAGGTTTTCTTTATCTGAGAATTTTTATTACCCCTTATTTCCAGCAGCTGTACGGAGCTAACTTTGTGCAGCTGTTTGAGAGGATAAAGCAGGACTTGCAACAATGGGAGGGACTATTCATATTGTGGCTAGGCCATATATCCTTGATTAAAATGCATGTTCTTCCTTGGTTATTATATCCCATGAGGATTCTCCCATTGTTATTACCCAAACAGGTGCTGCGAAGGTTTGCGGAGTGGCTAGCATCATTTATTTGATACCGTAGGCGCCTCATAATTAAATGTACCAAGCTGTGTGGGTGGACCTCCCAGATTTGAGGAGAAATGAAACAGGCACCCTGTTGTGATATGTGGGCGAATGGGTGCGTGATGTCGAGGCCTCGCTGGCGAGATGCCCCTCATAAACGTACAGTTCATGGAGAAGATAAGATTGGTAGTTGAGCACTGTTAGAGTCTGATTATTATAAATACAGTGAAGCATGGAGGATAATGCTGACAGGATGAGGAAAATTTGCTTTAGACGTTGCTATTCACCCCGTTAGTGTGAGCCCCAGGACTTAGACTGAAGCTGACTCCAGCTTCAGAGCATGGGAGAGTAAAGGAATCTCCTGTCTGGGAGATTTATTCGAGGGCAAGGTCTTGATGTCTTTCAACCAATTAGGTCAGAAATGCGGAATTCCTAATAGAGACCTTTTCCGATATTTCCAGGTTAGGGATTACAATACAGAAGACCACACTCTTGCTGAATAATTTAAGTTGGATATCGAAAGAAGACTGCTCTGATGTGGGGGCGCTCTCTCAGTTAGCACCATCTGCGGAGAGGGAATGCCTTGGAGAATATGGAAAGACTTCATGAGATTTGGAGTCAGGAGTTAGGGGAAGAAATCTCATCAGAAACATGGGAGAATGGGGAATGTAAAGAAAATTTCAATATGCAATAAGGCACAAGCGATGCAATTGAAGATCCTCCACAGGGCCCGTATGGCACCAGAGAGGTTAGTTGAGTTTAAGAACAGATCTTTTCTGATATGTCGCAAAAGTAA
Organism: Chiloscyllium plagiosum; assembly: GCF_004010195.1. Classification (NCBI taxonomy): domain Eukaryota; kingdom Metazoa; phylum Chordata; class Chondrichthyes; order Orectolobiformes; family Hemiscylliidae; genus Chiloscyllium; species Chiloscyllium plagiosum. The sequence continues at coordinate 124,389,901 of NC_057710.1, forward strand.
ATTCAGCACAGGCACCCTTACAGATTACTTTTGGTCCTGTTACAAGATCAGTGGATATTGGGGGGCCATAGTGGATGAGCTGGAGAAAATCCTGGGAATGGAAGTTAAGGAAGAGCCAGTGTCCCTCCTTTTGGGACTATCGAATCTTCCCTCTTTGAATGAGCACAGGAAAAGGTTATTCAATATTCTTACACACTGTGGGAGGAAGAACATCCTAATGAATTGGATATCAGAAAAGCCTCCAAGTCTTGCAGAGTGGCGCAGACTTGTGACAGAGCACGTCCCTCAAGATTATCTGACAAATTTAGTGTACCGTGGAAAAGAGCAATTTTATAAGACATGACAGCGCTTACTAAATTACATAAACATAGATCTGTCGGTGGTACTGATTAGGGCCTTTATATAGCCACGAGTGCCACATATGGTGGTCCGGGGACCCCGGGGGGAGGAGGCCTAGTAAATACGGGTATAATAATAGTTGCTCCCGTGGACGAGTGCGTTGGTGAAGGTGCGGTGAGTGGAGTAATATAATGTCGTGCAATGTAATGTAATGTAATTATAATAAACTGTAATTTAATTTAATATTATTTTATTTAATTTGGGTTTATTTTAATTTGGGTTAAGTTAAGTAAATATAAGATGACTATATCTTGAAAAATAGTAGGCAGTTTATTTCTAACGTTACTGTAATACAATAGTACAATATTATTTCTACTTTTCTATGTTCTGTACTGTTATAGTTTTTCAGGCTTTTTTGTAAAAGAGTGAAAAAATATTCAATAAATATATACATTTAAAAAAACCCTGCATTTGACAAATTTGATCCAATCTTTTGAGGAGGTAACCAGGTGTGCTATGCAAAGACTATAGCAACGTTTTTGTCAAAGTCACGTAGGGCTGGTGATGAAAGTAAGCACCCAACTGATCAAAGGCAAAAGTGGCACATTGGAATGAAAGACGGGAGGCAGAAAATGATGTTAGATGGATAATTCTGCGACTGGAAGTTTGGAAGATAGGTTGGAATTGATATTTTCAGGGCAATGAATGTTGCGAGGGGATCTAATAGAAATTCTAAGATTATGAAACACACAGATAGGGTGAATGGGAAGACAATATTTCCATTAGCAGAAGAGTCAATGGCTATGTTGTTTTAAGGTATGAATTAGAAGGTTAAGACAGGAGTTTAGAATACATTCTTTTATTCACAGGCTGGTAGCAGTCTGGGACTCATTGCCTGAGTTGAGTCAGAAACTCTCATAAATTTAAGCAGTATTTCAATTTTCGCCTGTGTAGCTATTACCTCCAGGATTATGGACCAAGAGATGGAAATGGGATTTGTGTAGCTGGATGTTTATTGACCAGCACTGCCACAATGGGCTGAATGGCGTCCTTCGATGCTCTAAGCATCTATGAGTAAGAGTAAAATTTATATACCACACTATTCATTTGAGAAGTAAGCAAACTGACATTTTAGTTTGACAGCAGTATGCTACTTACCTTGGTACTGAATAACAAACAATGCAGCTTAGAATTTGGAGATACCATACTCTTCCAGGATAATCTGAAGTAAACTGGGCATTTTTCAGATCTATTCATGATTTTGCATAACCTACAGTGAGAAATTATGTGATTAAGATAGGAAGGCTTTGATGCATTTTATTTCAGCATCAAGGTTGTCTGATGAATAAGTGACTCAGGCCCTATTTATGAAGTTGCCAATAAGAATAATTTTATAACACATAGAAATGTAGGATTCCCAGTGGTATTCTAATCAGCAAAGGTAGGTTTAAGGTAAACAGTTAATAGAGAGCTCCCTGGCTGGTTTATCAACATTAACATTAAGGAAAAGAATTCATTTGACTGCTACATTTCGAAGGAGAACTTGAGCACATGGTGGAATCTCTTAGGACATTTTATGAACTTCTTACATCAATGTATTGGATGTATGCAAGAAATAGGAGATTGAAAGTGCATTTCTCATGGAAGCTAACAAAGATGTTTGCAAGAGGTGGGCCAAGCAGGGGTCTTACAATATTACCATTTGTGAGCATACAGTGCTTCCTATTTGATTCATTATTAGTGACATCATTATGAAGGGAGAAAAATGAAATGAGTTTAGTACCTGTTAAGACCAGGACTTGGTGATCAAAATACCATAACCTTTCAACACATCCTATAACAGCACACATAGCCACTTGATTAGACTAATGAAGAGTGTAAGGATAGCTGATACATGAGGAATTGTCTGATTACATGTTTGTGATGGGGAACATTGGCCATTGATTGTACATTAATTTCTGAATCTATTTCAGTTTTCTATAACTTGTGATTAAGGTTCCCATGAGTTGGTGAGGAATTTATTCTAAGCGTCTGCAAAGAGGCGGAGGATATAGTATTTTGTTAAAGGAATTCTATAATCATATGTTAAAATGTCATTTTTACAGGGCTGCAACCGCATAGCAGTGAACATTACTCCTAAAAGAAGACATTGCAGCAAATGCAGATAGCATGCAACTTTCACCAATCATTTTCAGTAACCAAAAGGGGAGATGGATAACACTTTGATGCCGCCTCACTGATAGGAAGAGTGCCCCACCTCAAATTCCATTACCAACGATCTCAACTCAGAAGAAACTGTTCTGTCACTAATGCCACGGGATAGAATGTTATAATTCTAATTATAGAATTGCAATGGAGAGCTTTAATAACCAAAGCAGCATAATATTTCGAAGTTGCTTGCGGATTATAGAATGCCCTGAAGTGATATTAAGCCGCAGCCCATTTCTGATCAGATGTAAAGATCTGGACTTATTCCATGGGCTGTTCCTGCTGGAAGCGGATTCAGAGGTCCGGTTGGTAAGAACGGCTCCATGCAGCCGTTCCTTGTGATGGATGAGTCCTGGCACCCTTACTGCCGCGAACTCGTGTCGTCGGGGCACGTTTCTGTGGTTACAGCTGATCCCAGTCTGATCGCAGAATCACTGGGCACGTTGGCGCTGGGGCGTTCCGCTTGCAAAACAATTCCAGGACCGAGCTTTGTACCGTGAAGGCACTCACTCCCAAGCAGGAACAGCGGAAAAGTGCAGCCCGGAGTTCAAAACCAACCCGCATTAGCACCGGGTAAGTATCATCTGTCAATACAGAATAAAGAACGCTTTTCTAAGGTACAACTTCTTTAATTCCCTTGGGTTCAATACACCCTTGAACTGGCATATTTTTGCAAAATATTGTTCCTGTACAGGATGGAACATTGGACTAGATTTGATTCTGTAAATTGGACCCCTTGACATGGGCCAACGTACAGTTAAGATACATTTTCCTGTAATACTTCTGTAAAATGCACTTGTTTAAGATACGCTGTCCATCAGAGGGTAGTGAACTCGAAATTTGTACCCCGAGTACTCTCTCATGTAAATACCCAAGCTCTTCTGTGGAAAGACCCTAGCGTGGGAAAGGAAGGTATCGCGCTTTTGTGAAGGAATATTCTTTAATCAGCCACTGGGCAGATGCTATCGCAAATGTTGTTTAAAACGGGACTGGGTAAATAATTAAAATGAAAACGTGAACGTACATGCAGAAAGAGAGTGGAAATCGGCTGGACAGCTTCAGTTGGGGCGCTTGTACCAGAAGGTGCATTAATGGTTCTGTGCTGACATTTATTTAACTCTGGGCACTGGAAGTTCTTAATTCGATGTGGGGCCCTGTGGGGTAAAACACATTCTTCTGCAATAGGCTATGATCTCTTCGTATGCACTTTAGTTTGGAGATGATGCACTACACTCTAAAGCAAATTCTGGCAAGGATAAGATCACAATCTCGTGAATAAGGCCCTTAAATGAATGTTATTCTTATGAAGCATGTTTTAGGTGGGCTGTTACATGTTTCCTCTGTAAATGTCCTATTTTGAGATTTGGTTCGGATTACACAAGGTTAGATGAAATGAAGAAAAGAACAAAGAAAATTTACAGCCCAGGAACAGGTCCTTCTGCCCTCCAAGCCTGAGGCAATCCAAATCCATTGTCTAAACCTATGGCCGAATTCCTAAGCATCTGTACCTCTCTGCACCCCACCTACTGCCATTTGCACCTTAAATGAATCTACCATTCCTGCCTCTACTATCTTTGCTGGTAACATGTTCCAGGCACCTACCACCATCTGTGTAAAGTACTTTCCATGTGTATCCCCCATAAACTTTACACCTCTCGCCTTGAACGAATGACCTCTCGTTATTGAATCCCTCACCCTGGGACAGAGTATTTTGAGTCCTGTCGACCAGCTGTGACATTAGAGAAAACCAGAACTTCAATTGTCCATAACTGATGCAGGTCTTCGAAAAAAATGTTTGAATTTATTAGAAAAAATATGAAAGATTTGAAAATATAATTTATTTATGTCATGTGAGAGATAAGTGTTATATGCTGAAACACTCTAGAAAGTTGTTGATGTCTGTCCTGAAGGCAAGATTCCTTGTTAGTCTATAATTACAGAATAGACAAAGTCTTTTCCCTGGGGTCGGGGAGTCCAGAACTCGAGGGCATAGGTTTAGGGTGAGAGGGGAAAGATATAAAAGAGACCTAAGGGGCAACTTTTTCACGCAGAGGGTGGTACGTGTTTGGTATGAGCTGCCAGAGGATGTGGTGGAGGCTGGTACAATTGCAACATTTAAGAGGCATTTGGATGGGGATATGAATAGGGAGGGTTTGGAGGAATATGGGCCGGGTGCTGGCAGGTGGGACTAGATTGGGTTGGGATATCTGGCCGGCATGGACGGGTTGGACTGAAGGGTCTGTTTCCATGCTGTACATCTCTATGACTCAATGACGTGTTTGTTTTTAAACACCGCAGTTACAACAATCATCATTCCAGTGCCTGATTTTTTTTTCAATGTTATTCTTGCTGGTTTTTTTCTACAAAATGGCCTTAAGTTGTCCTTGCACGCTGTATTTGTGTGAGTTAGCCCAGACACAATTTTGGTAAAGGAATTGGTGTCCCTGTAGGAACCAAAAACCAAAGGAGCTGGAGAAACTTAGCTGGTCCAGCAGCATCTGTAGAGACAGAAACCCAATTAACTTTTCCAAAGGGTCACTGGACTCAAAATGTTAACTGTGTTTCAGTCTGCACAGATGCTGCAGACCAAGCAAGTTTCTCCAGCTAGTTTTTTATTTTAGTCCGCTGAAGGCATTGACCACTACAAGTATGCAGAGTAGGCAATGATGCCTATTATCATGTCATGCTGACGTGCCAACAGCATAATTCAATATGGAGTTTAATATTCCACATTCCTGCTAACCCCATCTCTTACTTAACCTTTCACAGTGAAACACAAACTCAGCAATACTATTTAAAGGGAGCATTAACATATTCCACCTTGGTTGCTAATTGATTTTGACTAGCTGTTACTGTGATTGTCAAAGTGTTTTGTGATTTCTAAAGTCTGCAGGGAGTGGCAAATCATGTACTAAGGACTTTGTCCTAATTTCAAAGCTCTGTGCAAACCACCTGTAATTCAGCAGTGTGCATTCCTCATGGTTTTCAGCAATAGACAATAGACAATAGGTGCAGGAGTAGGCCATTCTGACCTTCGAGCCTGCACCACCAATCATTATGATCGTGCCTGATCATCCTCAATCAGTATCCTGTTCCTGCCTTATCTCCATAACCCTTGATTCCACTATCCTTGACAGCTCTATCCAACTCTTTCTTAAATGAATCCAGAGACTGGGCCTCCACTGCCCTCTGGGGCAGAGCATTCCACACAGCCACCACTCTCTGGGTGAAGAAGTTTCTCCTCATCTCTGTCCTAAATGGTCTACCCTGTATTTTCATGCTGTGTCCTCTGGTTCGGCATTCATCCATCAGCGGAAACATGTTTCTTGCCTCCAGAGTGTCCAATCCTTTTATAATCTTATATGTCTCAATCCGATCCCCTCTCAGTCTTCTAAACTCAAGGGTATACAAGCCCAGTTGCTCCAGTCTTTCAGCGTAAGGTAGTCCCACCATTCCAGGAATTGACCTCATGAACCTATGCTGCACTCCCTCAATAGCCAGAATGTCTTTCCTCAAATTTGGAGACCAACTAACTGCACACAATACTCCAGGTGTGGTCTCCAAATATTGGGGAAATAACAGAGAGAGCAATGCAAAGGGATTCTCAGCAGAAAGACATAACCTTGGGTATTCAGAAAGAATTCTCCCTTCTGATGCTCAGCCAGTGACAGGGGCTGAATTTAATGGCTGCAGCAATGGCTATGCCAGCCAGGCAGAAATCCAGGACAAACTGACCGTGACCATTTTCAAAAGACCTGATGGAATTCAATGGCAATCAGGCAATTCTATCATCCCTATAAGGGTGGAGATCCAGCCTCTAAGAGCTGCTGATTAATCGAGTCTCAACAGCACCACCTAGAGTAATGGATACTTCAAGTACTGCAGGAGATTCCAGCATCAAAGGGAGCTTGTGTAGCCGCTAAGGCAGTAATGTAAGCCCCAGTGATGGGAGTAATGGATGGAGTTGGGGACATTGAGGGGCAGTTAGGCATAAGGACAGAGAGGCTAGAAGTGATCATTACCATCAGGAGAGTCTTGTACATGCCCTGGGATGCCTAATAAGAAAGCCAAACCTGGCAGGCGGCCAACAGCTTTCACTGGGGTTGGGGAAGCAGGCTGAACAGCCTGTACACTTGGTCTAAATTGGTAGCAACAACATCCCTAAAAAGAGGGGATCTGGTCCAGCAGTCATAATTTGGAGAGCTAGGTAGAGAATTTTTAATCAAGATCTTAAAAGTAGCAATGTATGGATTACTCCCAGTAGCACCCACCAGTCAATTTAGAAAGAGGAGAATAGAGCAGACCAGTGTGATTGGAAAGATAGTGCAGGAGGGACAGTTTTAGATTCTGGGGATTTTTGGTCAGTTGTAGTGGAAATGGGGCCTGTACAATCTGAATGGAATACACCTATGCAGAGACAGGAACAATTTCCTGGAGGGTTTGGGGGACTTCAATTACCTTGGCCATGACGTGGGAACCAGGAGGTCATGTCAAGAGGAATACCAAGGTACAAAGAATAATAGGAGATATAAATTGTGTCACAGCAGGAAATAAAAATATTGGGTTCAACGCTAGAGGGAAAGTAAAAAGTCCAAATTCAGTTTCAGTGCACAAATCTGGATGCACCGAGTGTAGCAAATAAGGTCACTGAGTAGCAGATAGTAGGATGTTGTTCCAGTAACAGAGACGTGTCTCAAAGAAGGTAGAACTGTAGGTTAAATATTTCCAGATACAGGAAGTTCAGGAAAGATAGAAAAGAAAGGAAAAGGGAAGGAAGGACATTTGATTTGATTTGATTCATTGTCATGTATATCTAGGTACAGTGAAAAGCTTTGTGAGCAGTACAGGCAGATCATAGCAAGCAAGGACATACAGATCATAGGGTGACAAAAAAGCTTCAACAGCGTAAGGCATACAGGTTACACCGCCCAGGACATGTGCTAGGCATAATCAACATAATTTGGAGTTAGAGAGCCTGTTTATCTGTCTAATAATGGCACCGAAGAAGCTGTTGGTGTGTGCATCTTCTGTATGTTCTGCCAGATGGAAGAGGTTGTATTTTACTGTAAGATATTCTAGGTCCGGGGAACAATGGCTTGCCAGGGTCTCCACCTCTGAGCACCAGGAAGTGTTGATCTGGAAGCTTACCCCACTGCCCTTTACCTTATCCGAAGATGCTGTGCGGTTCATGCAATGTATGCGGAAACCCTCCTTGCAGAGCACAGTCAAGTATGACGAGTGAGTCAAGTCTCAGTGAAATAGAGCACACAACAGTATTGATTAAGAGGAACATAGTGAAAGATGATATCCCTGAAGGGTCAAGGACAGATTCTATTTGGCTAGAGCTATGCAAAGATCCATTATTTTTGTTTGATTAGCCAGTGGGAATGATATAGAGGAACAAATTTGGAATAAAGTTACTGAGAAGTGAAAAATCACAGAAGTGTTACATTGGGGAGTTCAGGTATAAGAATATAAGAATCTATTATTATAAAAATTCTAAAAATATATTTTACTAGCTTTTGAGTTTAAAGTGAAAACCACTACAGCAGAGGTCTCAAGTCTGTGGCAAAACAGAAGATGCAATATACAAATATGTTTCTCTAAATAGTCCTCTTTTCATATAAAAGAATTGCCTACACTATCATGTCCAACCGGAACTCTGTCAACAAACACATTCGATCTCATTTACCACCCTCTGAGAAAAAGAACAGGAAATGACATCACCACAGGAAATAACATCACCGCAGGAAATGACACCACCAACCCAAGGGAACCTAAACACATAAATAGAAAGCGGGCTTCATCCGGAGGCTCACTGATGATGTTACCTAGTATGGTGATGAAACGTTTGAAAATGGACCTTCCAGCTCAGCGAGCAAAGCTACATCCAGAACCTCAACCTGAGCTATAAATCTTCTCAAAACTCGCTATCACACAATGTATTGGTTTCAACTGCTTTCTGTGGTAGCAATTCCACAGGCTCACCATTCTGTAGGTGAAGAAAGTTCTCTTCATCTCAGTCCTAAATAGTCTACCCCAAATCCCTAGTCTGTGACCCCTGGTTCAGAACTCCCTTGTCCTCAGGAACATACTCCCAGCATTTACCCTGTCTAATCCTGTTTGGATTTTATCGGTTTCTATGATCTCCTCCTTATTCTTCTGAACTCCAGCAAATATAATCCTAATCAATTTAACTGCTCCTTATATGTCATTTCTGTCATCTGAGGAATCTGTCTGGTACAACGTTGTTGCACTCCCTTAAAAGCAAGAACATCTTCCTCAGATAAGGAAACCAATACTACACACAATATTCCAGATGGTCTCACCAAACCCCTGTACAACTGCAGCAAGACATCCCTGCTCCTGGGCTTGGATCCTCTTCCTATGACAACCAACATTCCATCTGCCTTCTTTGCTGCCTGCTACACCTGCAATGCTTACCTTCGGCGACTGGCGTGTGAGGATACCCAGATTATGGTCAGATATGGTTTTGTGAAAGGGAAATTGTGTTTGAAAAGTATTGGAGTCCTTTAGAGAATGCTGTCAAAGGTCAACTAGTAGATCCAGTATACATAGATTTCCACCAGACATTCAGTAAAGTGCCAAACTAAAGCTTAATCGGGAGGATGAGGGTTTGTGGAAGCAGGGATATATGTCAAAAGGATAAAGGATTGCTTGGTGACCAGGAAACAAAAAGTAGACATAAATGAGAATAGAATTATATTGGCAGGCTATGATTAGATGTGTGCAACAAGGATTTGTGATGAGCCCTCAGCTATTTTATATTCTATTATAATGATTTAACCCAAAAGACACAGAACTGTGTGTCAGTTTTCTGATGGAACAAACTTGTTGGAAAAGTAGGTTTTGAGAATACAGAGAAACTGCAAGGAAATGCAGACAGTCTAGTAAGATGGCAACAAGTTGGATACAATATGAACAAATGTTAGGCTATTCACTTTGCTCGTGAGAAAAGCATTTTTAAAAGATGCGAAAATTGTAAATATTGATCTCCACAGGCACTTGAGTATACTCATATAAGGAACTTATAAAATCAATGTAGGGGGATAGTGCAAACTGGGAAAGCGATAGCATGTTGGCCTTTTTAATGTAAAGAGACTGGAGTACAAGAATGTTGAAGTCTTCCACAACATTGAACAGAATTTTGGTGTGACCACACATAGAGCACTGTGTGAAGTTTTGGACTTCACATTTAAGGAAGGATATATTTGCATTGGAGGCAGTACAGGGAAAGATCACTAGATTCGCCCCTGGGGTGAAAAGGTTACCGTATGATGAGCAATTGAGTAAGCTGGGTCTATATTCTCGGGAGTTGTTTTTTTTACTCATTCTGACGTGTGACTGGCTGGAACAGCATTTATTCATATCTTGAACTGTCCTTGAGAAACTGTTGGTGAGCCCCCTTGTTGAACAGTTGCAGTTGACACTGTTTGGGAGACATTGAAGAATGAGAAGTGAGTTCATTGAAACATACAGTGTTCCAAAGGGGTTTATCGGGGTTGACCCTGAGAGATCATTTCCACTGGTTGCTCACAGAGCCAGAAACAAGGATGTTGATCATTTCGGACTGAGATGAGGAAAAATTTCTCCACTCAAAGAGATATGAATCTGAGGAAGTCCTCAATCCAGAGAGTTGCAGATGTTGTAGCTTTACTTGTAATACAGATGAACTCAGGGCATGTATGGGAACTTGGGACTGTGACATCATAGATATTACAGAAATATGGCTGAGGGAGGGACAGGACTGGAAGTTTAGATGCCATAGGAAGGGTAGAAAGGGAGGCAAGAGAGATGGTGGGGTTGGCTTTTTTGATTAGGGAAAGCATTATTGCTCTACTTAGAGAGGATATTTCTGAGGAACGATCCAGTGAAGCTATATGGCCGGAACTCATAAATACAAAAGGGATGATCACCTTGATGAGATTGAACACCACCATCCCACACTCCCCCCACTCCCCCACCCCCCAGCATTCAGCAGGAAACTGAGTTGCAAATGTGTAGAGAGATCTACACATAATAGGTATATAAAACAGGGAATTTTAACTTTCCAAACATAGACTGGGACTGCCATAGTATTAAGTGCTTGGATTGTGGTGAATTTGTTAAATGTGTTCATGGAAATTGTCTTTATCAATATATAGATATATGTACAAGAGAAGGAGCAAAACTTGACATTCTTTTGGGAATTAAGGCAGGGCAAGTGATTATGTTATTTGGGGGAGCACTTTGGTACCAGTGATCATAATTCTCTGAAGTTTAAAATAGCTAAGGGAAAGATTAGGCCTTGTATAAAAGTTAAAGGTCTTATTTGGAGTCAGGCAAATTTTGAAGGTACAAGATGGGTTCGCATGTAAAGGGACACCTGGCAAGTGGGAAGCTTTTAACGGTGAGATATGTTCAGAGGCGCTATTTTCCTGTTAGAATGAAGGGTAAAGTTGGTAAGATAGGGAACAATGAATGACGAAGGATATTGAGACTCTGGTCAAGAATAAGAAGGAGGCAGATATTAGGTATAGACAACTGGAATCAAGTGCATCTCTTGAAACGTAAAACGGTGTAGGGATATTCTTTAGAGGAAAATCAGGCAAAAGGGAATATGTGATAGCCTTGGCAGATAAAGTTAAAGTTAATCCAAAGAGATTCTACAAGTACATGAAGAACAAAAGAGCAACTAGGGAGAGAATTGGGCCCCTTAAAGATCATTGAGGTCATCTATGTGTGGAGCTACAGGAGATGGAAATTTTAACATCAGATTTTACTGTGGAGAAAGATACGAAGACTAGGGTACTCAGGAAAACAGTCCATATTACAGAAGGGAGGGTGCTGGATGTCGTAAAAATCATAAATGTGGATAAATCTCTGGTTAAAATCCAAAAGAACTGTAGATGCTGTAAAACAGAAACAAAAGCAGAAATTGTTGGAAAAGCTCAGCTGCTCTGGCAGCATCTGTGAAGAGAAATCAGAGTTAACATTTCGATTCCAGTGACCCTTGCTCAGAACTGACTCTGCTGAGGAAAAGTCCCTGGACCTGAAATGTTAACTCTGATTTCTCTTCACAGATGCTGCCAGACCAGCTGAGCTTTTCCAGCAATTTTTGTTTTTGACGGTGATAAATCTCTGGGACCTGATCAAGTATATCCCAGGATGTTGTGGACATTTGGGAAGAAATTGCGGGGCCCCTAGCAGAGATTTTCATATCATCTGTGCCAGAGGAGTGGAGGTTGCCTAATGTTGTGCCTTTTTAGATGAAAAGCTGTAAGGAAAAGCCTGGGAATATTAGACCAGTGAGTCTGATATTGATGGTAAGTAAGTTGTTGGAGGTGATTCTGAAAGATAGGATTTGTACGCATTTGGAGAGGCAAGGACTGAACAGAAATAGTCAGCATTGTTTTGTGCAAAATTGATTAAGTGTTTTGAGAATGTAACCAAAAAGATTGATGAGGGCAAAGCAGTAGATGTTGTCTACATGGACTTTAATAAGACCTTTGACAAGGTTCCACATGGTAGACCATTTAGTAAAATTAGATCATAAGGGATTCAAGAAATTGGCTTGACAATAGGAGACAGTTGGTGGTGATAGAGGGTTGTGTTTTGGACTGTAGGCGGTGACCAGCGATGTTCTGCAGGGAACAGTGCTGGGTCCACTGTTGCTTGTCATTTATAAAAACAATTTGAATGAGAATGTAGGAGACATGGTTCGTACGTTTGTGGATGACACCAGAATTGGTGGTATAGCTGACAATGAAGAAGGTTATTAAAATTACAAACGGATCTTGATCAATTGGGCGAATGAGCTGAGGAGTGGCAGATAGAGTTTGATTGGGATAAATGTAAGGTATTGCATTTTGATAAAATGAACAAGGTCAGGGCTTATAAAGTTAATAGTAGGGCCCTGAGTAGTGTTGTCAAACAGAGAGACCTAGATGTTGAGATACAGAGTTTTTTGAAAGTTGCGTCGCAGGTAAACAGGGTGGTAAAGAAAGCATTTAGCATGCTTGCCTTCATTGCTCAGACCACTGAGTATAGGAGTTGGGGCGTCATGTTGAGGTTGAGGTAGACATTGGTGAGGCCAGTTTGGGAGTATTGTGTCCAGTTCTGGTCACCTACTTGTAGATATCCGAGTGGCAGTGTCTGCAGAGACCACAGCTGTTAAGTGAGACTGTCACTGACTTATTTGTCATGCTGCAATATGAGGCGAGACTCATGAGTCTTAGTGGACACCCAATCCTCATGGCCTTCGAAGATCACTGCATCGACCTTTACACAAACAGACCTTTCAGGAATCGCCCGTGGAAATGTCCAGAGTCTCTCAGGATGTGGCTCAGGATGTAGCAATACATCAACAAAATGACTAGTGTCCTGTTCTAGATGCCTGGTGACTATGGCCACTGCCAAACTGACCCATACAGTCAGGCCGACAGTAGCTTTGGGTTCAGGCTACAGCAGACTATGGATGTGTGTTAATCAAGGCACCCATTGGCCAGCCAATAGCCTTCATCAACAAAAAGAACTTCCATTCTATTAACATCCTATTGGTCTGTGAATAAGAAAAGTGGATTTTTCAGGTATCTGGCCAGTTCCTGGATACCATAAGGGTATATACATCAGCAGACCCAAGAGCTATAACTTTTATCAGACTCCTGCAAACCATCAGGAAGAATTTCCAGAGACATAGTTACTCTTACCCATGAGGACCCCTTACATTACCCCAGTGGAGACCTACAATACAATACCTGCCATAAGGTGTGACCAGTTGTCGGTCCAATCCTGCTGAGCCCTTTAGAATGTCTCATTCAGAGTCTCATATTGCTGTATCTGCTGTACTCTGCACAACTGAGGGAAAAAAGGCCTTGAATTTTTAGAACATAAGTGATTGGAAGGAACTGCTGAGTAGATGGCATAGCATCAGAGATAAGTGGAAAGGAAAGCCAATGGCAGCCATAGTGGGTGGAGTAATGTACTGTCACAGAAGGGAAGGAACCCACAGTGGAGTAATCACTGGGAGATTTCAGCACTGTTGATAATGCAGTCCTGAGAAACAAGCCTGGAGGGTATGAGCTCTTTACATGTGCCTTTCAGTCAGGTCACACAGAGGTCAATGCCTCACCGTCGGAACTCCACTCGTCCATTGTATAGTTCCATGTGTCTTCAGGCAGTTAATTGGTCTTCTGTCTACATGTCACTTGTGTGGAAATGGCATCACTTACAGTACCAATGCCATGGTCTGGACTGTCACATAAAATTCAGCCCAATTAACAGGGGCATTGGAAGGGAACTTGATGCTGTTTTCAGCAAGAGTCAAGTGTATTAACAATTCAGATGCAGGAAAAAGAACAGAAATGACAATCCGGCCACATTTCCTCACCTTACTGATGTTAATGCAGTCACCCTCCACTGGAGATCAGAACAGGAATTAAATGTGGAATCTTTTGGATCAATTAGTTTAGCATTATGTAATTGCTACCTTTATACACTGGTCTACTGGATAAATCAGGAATTGCCTTTAAATATTTGGGGAACATGAGGTATCAAAGTCATTATAAAAGTGTGGGGGCAATGGTTGTAAATTATTTGATCCTTGCTGTTATGATGTCTGATGTAGTCTGATTCCAGGATGTTCGGAGAAAAATAATTGTATGGAAAGGGTTAACCAGCTGAGTGTGTTAAAGGCGTCTATTGATTTCACTTTGCATTATAATATTGTTAACCTTCAGCCTTTGTTTGTTGGGTTCAAAACTATGACTCAGTTTTAAAGCTTTGAACAGACTTATCTCAGTAAATGCCAGCTTTACCCATAAAGCGATCAAGGCAGAGTGAGGCAAGTTATTTACAATTGTGCTGTTGCTTTCTTGCTCCTACGTTTCAGGGAAGTCTCGTCATTGATAATGGAACACAGATGTTAATTATTCCTGTAAAATTAACTCAATTCACCCACATATCAATTCGTAAATATTATGGAGGAAAACTCATTCTATATTGTGGCACTTCAAACAGCAGCACACAGATTTGAATAGATTCTCTAAGCCCAGTAGTACCATGGGCTGCTACCTGATCCGGCTGCCTGGTTTTCCCTATGATTCTTTTTTTTAATTTCAAAAATATACTTTATGCATAAAAATATCTTTATGTACATAGTCACTAAAGCAGTTTGGTTTGATACAATAGCATATGAAAAAACAAACAAATGTTGTAGTTTGATTCTATCCCACAAACAAACCCAAGGCATTTGTTATACTTACAAGAATATATTCACATCCATTTGAGGCACCAGGAGAGTCTGACAACTGAATGGACCCCCATTTACTTTGGCAGAAAAACTTAGACAATGGTCTTTCCCCACTGTGCCTTGGTGGCAGCTGCCCGAAGCTTTAGTACATCCCTCAGCATGTAGTCCTGGACCTTGGAATGTGCCAGTGTTCAACACTCGGTCAGGGTCAACTCCTCGCTCTGGAAGGCCAACAAGTTAGGCAGACCAAAGAGTATCTTTCATTGCATTGATGGTCCTCCTGGAGCAGTGAATGTTAGTCTCAGTGTGTGTCCTGGGAAACAGACCATAGAGCACAAAGTCTACATCACAGCAGTTTGGGACAAACCTCGCCAAAAACTACTGCATCTTTCTCCTTTGCAAAGACACATTCCAGAAGGAGTGTGTGATAGTCTCTACTCCCTCTGTAGCTGCTTTGAGGACAGCGGGTGATGGTGTGGGGTACATGAAGGTCCCTCAGAAAATGCAGGAGGTGCAGGAGACTCAATGTTTGCCATTTCCTCTAGATGGACGCAATGTACAAGTCATCAGTGATCATTACTAACACGTTCTCGAAGTCTGCACTAATTATCCTGGGAGTTGCCCTGGTGTGTATATCTTTGAGAACTCCCATGTACCTGCTTTGTTTTAAGAGTTGAATGTCTTACAGGAATGGTTATAGGGAGACAAGGAATACCATTTGCAACTAGCTCTGATAACTTTATTATGCAACCCAGATTGATGCTAAGTGTGGATGCAATTCAGCTCATTCTTCAATCATGGTGATGGCAGCAGAAAGTAGGCATGCCGGGGATGAGGTTCTGATGTCTGGATCAGTCTGGGTGTGCAGGTGCCTTACAGTATGGACAAAGTGAGCTGTGCAATGCTGGCATGTTGTGTTCTGCACAAATGGAGCAGGCGAAGAGAAGATGCAATGGATACTGAAGAGTTGGCAGACTACCAGCAGTCTTTCAAGGAGATTGATAAAGGTGTTGAATAGGATGGGCAGCACCTTCTACATCACCTTCTGCAAAATCAGCCTCAATAAGCCAGACAGGCCTTAATTGACACCAGATTCCAGTAGATGGGAGCTGATGCAGTGATCACTCACTGACTGACTGTAAATCTGTTGCTGCTTAAAAGGGATGCAGTTGCTGTCTGTTCCCCGAGGCAAGTGCAACTTATTCTCATTTGTTTAATGGTTGCTTTTTTTGTTGCTGAATAAAAGTGAATGTTCTGAACTGTTTGAAAGCTTTCATAGAATCATAGAATCCCATTAGTGCCGAAAGAGCCCATCGAGTCTGCACTGACCATCCAAAGAGCAAGTCCCCACTCCATCCCTGTAACCCTGCATTTCCCATTGTTAATCCACCTAACCTGCACATTTTTGGATTGTGGGAGGAAACCAAAGCACCCAGAAGAAACCCATGCAAACAGGGGGAGAACATGCAAACTCCACACAGGCAGTCGCCCAAGGCTGCAACCAAACCCACGTCCCTGGTGCTATGAGGCAGCAGTGCTAACCACTGAGCCACCGTGCCACCCTCTGAATAGAAAGATATTTCCAGTTAGTGATGGGTCCAACAATAAATGATGAGAAGATATTCAGCAATGCTGGGTATTGGGGAAAGAGTAGCATTCCCTTTGACAGACTTCTAAGTTGAGGCTATGGATCTGTAAATTGCAGTAATTGGTTCTTAAGTAGAAATAGATGCACAAATGTGCACTTGTATTTGCAATGAAGTGTCAGCCATGCCGTATCAA
Source organism: Chiloscyllium plagiosum (assembly GCF_004010195.1). Classification (NCBI taxonomy): domain Eukaryota; kingdom Metazoa; phylum Chordata; class Chondrichthyes; order Orectolobiformes; family Hemiscylliidae; genus Chiloscyllium; species Chiloscyllium plagiosum. Next base: position 124,406,480 of record NC_057710.1, read on the forward strand.
TGCCCTGAAGAACTGTTTGTTTTTGGTTACCCCTGCCCACTGCGTGCACGGTGAAGGGCAGCTCCGGATTGCCAGTGCTTGACCCGATGTCATGGCTTAGCTATAAACATGGCAGAGGTGCCCGGGAACTGGAATAGTCTCAGTAGTGGCAAGTACCTCTGCCTGTGGCATTGGGATGACACTCTCACTGAACTTGTAAATATTGACTCTTAGCCAATTTCCAGTAAAGTTCAATCGTTGGTGTTACCAAGAAAACTTAGAGAATTGATAAAAAAATTGTGCAAATTTGGATTTAGTTTGTGTACACAATAAAACTGGTTTGATGGTTTCTGATATAATTACATGCATTGACTATTACTATTAACTAATATATTACCATGGTCAAGGACAAACCAATAAGATCAATACGAGTCAGTTACTATCCTGTGCACATGTTCGGGCATTGAGATTGCATTAATTTAGAGCTCATAAAATTGCTTTTGCTTGTATTTGCAGATCACCTGACAAAATGGGAAACGGCTTAGTTAAATCCAAGCAACTAAAAGAACCAGAAAGTCATACAGCAAATATTTGTGTCAACAGCGTCAAGTTTTTGAGAGACAATGGCAGTGATTCAACTATTAAAGCCACACTAGAAATCCTGCAAAACAGATTATTGGAACTTGAATTGGAGAATAAAAACAAAGATGACCAATTGCAAGAGAAGGAGTGTAGGATACAAGATCTGGAAAAGCAGATTGTATGGCAGACCCGAACCATTGCTGAAATCACAGAGGAATTACAAGCCAAATGTATTCAACTGAACAAACTGCAGGATGTAGTCAAAACACAGTGTGGAGTCCTTCTTCAGTCATCTCCATCACCACTTAGAACTGCTAACAGAATTATGAATCAGTGCACCGGTTTATTCAAAGACATTGGAAGCAGAAGGAAAGGGGCTAAGGAGGGTGTGTCTGCCGAACCTACTAGCAGGACCTATGACTCCAACAAACTGCCAGAGTTCTCTTTGGAAAGAGCCAGGGTTCGAAAGGATTCAGGGTAATTACACCTTCTACAATTGCTTTGCATTTTTTTTTCAATGTTGCAAACACAGACGAAAAGTAAAGCAACCTTGTATTTGTTAAAATTTTGGTCACACTGCATATGTATATACAGGTGATTGGAGAAGACTCAGTATCATGGAGTAGTATTCAAATTCTGAGGTTCAGGTGAAGTTATAACATGCAAAACAATAAGCTCAAATAGTTTTTGATCTTTGTCTGATTGTTTTTCTGATTATTATTATCATTTTTCTATCTGCTCTAGACATATGTTTTTCATGTGCAATAACTAGTGAAAGTCTTTTTATATCAGAGGTTAGTGTTGCTCTGAAAATGACTTTTCACAGTAATTTTATTACATAAGTACATAAGAACTCGGAGCAGGAGTAGGCCGTCTGGTCCTTTAAGCCTGCTCTGCCATTCAATAAGATCATGGCGATCTTTTCTTGGCCTCAGCTCCACTTACCCACCCTCTCACCATAATCCTTAATTCCTTTATTGTTCAAAAAGTATTTATCTTAGCTTTCAAAACATTTGCTGAAGTAGCATCAACTATTTCACTGGGCAGGGAATTCCATAGATTCACAATCCTCTGGGTGAAGAACTTCCTCCTCGATTCAGTCCTAAATCTGCTCCCCCTAATTTTGAGGCCATGCTCTCTTGCACTAGTTTCACCTGCCAGTAGAAATGTCCTCTCCTTATCCCATTGTCTATCTTATCTATTCCCTCAATAATTTTATATATTTCTATAAGATCCCCCCTCATTCTTCTAAATTCTAATGAATATAATCCCAGTCGACTCAGCCTCTCCTCATAAGCCAACTCCCTCAACTCCAGAGTCAACCTCGTGAAACTTCTCTACATCTCCTATAGTGCTAGTACATCCTTTCTCGAGTAAGGAGACCAAAACTGCAAGCAGTACTCCAGGTGTGACCTCACCAGCACCCTGTACAGCTGCAGCATAACCTCCCTGCTTTTAAACTAAATCTGTTTAGCAATAAATGACAAAATTTCATTTGTTGTACCTGCAGACCAACCTTTTGTGATTCATGCAGAAGGACACCCAGGTCCCTCTGCATAGTAGTATGCTGCAATGTTTTACTCTTCAAGTTATGCTCCTTTTTACTGTTACTCCTACCAAAATGGATGACTTCACATTTATTAACATCATATTTCATTTGCCAAATCTGTTCCCACTCACTCAAAATATCTATATTCCTCTGCAAAGTTTCACAGTCCTCTGCACACTTAGATCTGCCATTCATTTTGCTGTCATCTGCAAACTGTGATACACTACACATAGTCCCCAACTCCAAATCATGTAAATTTATGTAAATTGTGAATAATTGTGGTTCCAACACTGATCCCTGAGGTGCACCACTAGTTACTGATTGTCAACCAGAACAGCACTCACTTATCCCACTCTTGGCTTCGTCTATCCTCTATTCATGCGAATACTTTACCCGTAACACCATGCATCTTTATCTTATGCAGCAACCTCTTGTGCGGCACCTGTCAAAGGCCATTTGGAAATCTAGGTACACTACATCCACTGGGTCCCCGTTGTCCACAGTGCTCATAATGTCTTCATATATTTCCAAAAGATTAGTTAAGCATAATCTGCCCTTCATGTACCCATGCTGCGTCTGCCCAACAGAACAATCTCTATCAAGAAGCCTTCATATGTCTTCCTTGATAATAGACTCAAGCATCTTCCACACTACAGAAGTTAAGCTAACCGGTCTATAATTCTGTCAACTGCCTTTTTTAACAGTGGCATCACATTTGCTGTTTACCAATCTGCTGGAACTGCCCCAGAATTATCAGAAGTGCACTTGCTATTTCTCTTGCCATCTCTTTTAGTACCCTAGGATGCATTCCATCTGGGCCAGGAGACTTGTCTATCCTTAGCTCCATTAGCTTGCCTAACATTACCTCTTCCATGATAATGATTGTTTCTAGGTCCTCACCTAACTTCGCTTCTTTGTCAATTATTGGCATGTTGTTAATGTCATCCATTGTGAAATCCGATATAAAATACCTATTCAATGCGTCGGCCATTTCTATACCATGACTAAATACGCCTTCTCATCCTCTAAAGGACCAATGTTTAATTTAGCCACTCTTTTACATTTAATACATTTATAGAAACTTTTGCTATCTGTCTTTATATTCTGTGCTAGTTTTTTCTCAAGTTTTATCTTACGTTTCAATATAGCTCTTTTTGTGGCCTTCTGTTGATCTTTAAAGCTTTTCCAATCTTCTAGTTACTTTAATTACTCATTGGACTTTGCTAATACTTAGGAAATTGATGATAAAGATATATTTAATTATTGAAACATGAATAACAAAACTGGTTGAAATAATTCCACTGCCTTTGGGTTACCACAAACACAAATTTAGCATTAATTCTAGAAAACATTTCATAAGAACCAAACAAGACTTATGAACTGTTTGTGCGTTGTACAAAAATGTGTTACACTGTCTATGTAAAACAAGTTTAATCTTTTGCAACTTGTTCTTCTCTTTTATGCTTGGAGATAAATGTTCCCCTGCACAGCATGTATTGAGAGAAGTCAATTAGGAAGTTGTGAACACCCCACAACACAGCCACTTGGATTTTCTGTCATTTTAACTTATTTACACTCAAACGCAACAAAGGAAAATGTGTTCTTCGAAAAGCACATGTAACTCAATAGGAGAGTAAAGCCTTGCCAAAGCATCATGAATGACAGCCTGTATGACATTAACCTCAGGCCGCAAGGCCTCTGGCATTTTGTATTAAGTCTTAGCGTTTGGGCATCCCACTAGCAAGGACAGCATTTATTGCTAATTTGAATTGTCTTGGGAAAGTTGTGGTAGTGTGCCTTCTTGAAATGTTTCAATTGGTGTGACTTTGCAGCAATTTTCTATTTATGGTTTTACAATCTGGATTGCCATGCCAACTCCTGGGGGGTGGTGGTGGTGGATGTTCACATTCCTATGGGACTGGGATCACATACAGGCCAAACCAGGTAAGGATTGCAGTTGTGTTTTTGAAACATCACGATGGCTTCATAGTCACTTTCTTGTCATTGTTTTCAACTTTTATTTTCAGAAATTTCATTGAAGTCTGAATTAAAATTCTCTACCTGCCACAATTAGGTTTGAACTTAATGTTTTCTAGATTATTACTCCTGAACTGCAATCATTGTAGTTCTAGACTCTTATCATCCTCAAGCCTCCTGCTGAAGATCGTCACACTTTACTTCTCCACTACTTCTCTGATGGGGTTAAACCTCATTGCCAGCACATTATGGTCTGGATGTTTCTTTATATATTAGCTTATGTAGCATATAACGGTATATAAAAATTACAATAAACAATAACATTATATAAACTATAATATAACGCAGACTGAATTTTTGTTGAGACAGCTGACTTGAAGTTTATTAACAATACTAATTATTTACACTGTTACAAATACTCAGTTGCTTACAGACCATTACAATTGCATTGCATATACATAGCTGACTGACTAAACACACTACACTGACTACATTTCATGTATTTGGTCTTAATGTTGCCTTGTATGAAATCTATGCAATAGTACTCTGCTGTCTGACAAGGATTACTTCTGATAATTACCTCACTTCTTTGAAATGCTATCTCTGGAGATCCCAAACGATAGTGGTTGACCTTTTGTTTCTAACTCTCATGCTATTTTTTGGTGACAGCATCTGCAGTCAGTTTAAATGTGCATGCTGGTAATACTCAGTTCCATCTCTGCATCCAACTCTATCTGTCCCAGGACCGCTATGACCAGAGTACCCAAAATCAAGGACATGAAACAATGTGGCCCATATTTCCATTTGCTGATTTACTCTGCTGTTCACCAAACTGCAGGGGCAGGAGGTTTTACATACAAGGAGCTAGTGGTCCACACCCTGGGGATGGAATGGAGTGCCTGGTCCCAGATTCTGTGGAGACCCAGTAGCAGTAGGGGCACGATGTGTGTGTGTGTGTGTCATATTGAGAGGATAATCCTGATTGAGGGTTGAAGAAGGAAAATAACTTAATTCAAAGGACAAATTGGCATTTGGTCAAAGGTTTTGTTGAGACCTTTCGAAGGCCTACAATGGAACTCGGATCTCCAGCAGATTTGAGATTCACTGGGTGAAACAGGAGCAAACTGGATATAGTTTCCTGAAAACCCATAGATCATTTTCCAGGCACATCAAACTGAAGCCATGAATTGTTACCAAGCTGCTCAGACATGTCATGGCACACACTCAATGAAATAGAACTCCATGAGTTTCATATGATTTGAACATACTTTCTAACCTGGAGTTAAATACACTACTGTTGTGACAACAGTGAAAGAATTTTATTCTCAAAACCAAAATTTAGACACTGGCTTGTTTTCCATCCCCGGTTCTCACAGCAGTTAAAAAAAAAGTCTTCTGGAAATCTGCAATAAAAGCAGGAGTGCTGAAAAGGTTAAGTGTATCTTTGTTCATGCTCCACTGATTCAACCTGAACCCTGAATAGTATTTCCAGAATTTTATGTTTTTATTTCCATTTATAAGAAGAGGGTTGCTTTGAATGATTCAACATTCTGTCTGAGGAAAAATTCTAAATACTCACCGAAGCTGAGCAGAAAGTCCAATCTATCTATTTTCGCCATGTTAATAGTGACCGTTTAACTCAGTCTGCACTTCTCCTGTTATCCCTCCTATCCTATATCCTGTTCAATTCCTTCTTTTCAGGAATACTTATCAAGTTCTTTTTTAAGTGATGTGGTTGGTTCTGAATCATAGTCACTTGTGATGAAATATTACTCATTCAAACGACCATCTGCATCAAAAACAATAGTCTAATTACCCCTTTCATTCCTTTACTGATAAACCTTAGTTAATGTCCCTTGTTCAGCGAAAATAAGAAGGTCAGCTTTTGTCTCTGACTCCTGATGTGTGCAATTCTGTGCTAGGAATGTTAGGGAGAAAATTAACTCTAATCTTAATGATAAGGTGGCATTATTGCAGGTATGTTCAGAACATGTAATTGACTGTACATTATTGTTGTACTGCATCCAAATTGGCAAAAAAAATAATTCTGTGTAGTAGGGATAAAATAATGCCACACTAAAATACTGAGTTGAGTGTTTTAAAGATTTAAGCAGGAAGGTCAATTTCCAAATGTATTAAGAAATTCAAAAATATTTTGGCCAGTGTGCATTGCAGTTTATTATGCAGCAGAATTTAATACTGTATTCAGATTATTGAGGGAAATGTTTATCTAATTTAATTACATTTGGGATTACTCAATTTATTATAGTGTCATAGAGTTATACAGCACGGAAACAGACAGCTTGGTCCAACCCCTCTGTGCTGAGAAGGATATGGAGAAGATTGTGGCGAAGGATATGGAAGCGAGAACACCTGGGGGAATAAATAATGATATTTTAAAAAGTGTAAATGTTACAGAGGAGAAGGTGCTGGACATGTTTAAATGCATAAAGGTGGATAAATCCTGGGACCTGATCAGGTCTTATAGAGTCATAGAGATGTAAAGCATGGAAACAGACCCTTCGGTCCTACCTGTCCATGCCGACCAGATATCCCAACCCAATCTAGTCCCACCTGCCAGCACCCGGCCCATATCCCTCCAAACTCTTCCTATTTATATACCCATCCAAATGCCTCTTAAATGTTGCAATTGTACCAGCCTCCACCACATCCTCTGGCAGCTCATTCCATACCCGTACCACCCTCTGCGTGAATAAATTGCCTCTTAGGTCTCTTTTATATCTTTCACCTCTCACCCTAAATCTATGCCCTCTAGTTCTGGACTCTACGATCCCAGGGAAAAGACTTTATCTATTTATCCTATCCATGCCCCTCATAATTTTGTAAACCTCTATGAGGTCATCCCTCAGCCTCCGACACTCCAG
>NC_057710.1:124413875-124455174 GCF_004010195.1 Chiloscyllium plagiosum
TCCGGGTGCTCCGGTTTCCTCCCACAGTCCAAAGATGTGCAGGTCAGGTGAATTGGCCATGCTAAATTGCCCATAGTGTTAGGTAAGGGGTAAATGTAGGGGCATGGGTAGGTTGCGCTTCGGTGGGGCGGTGTGGACTTGTTGGGCCGAAGGGCCTGTTTCCACACTGTAAGTAATCTAATCTAAAGATCTAACCTTGCTAATCAGTCTCCCATGGGGAACCTTGTCAAATGCCTATATTTTTGTGGAAAACCAGGGAAGTGATTGCTGGGTCCCTTGCTGGGGTATTTGTGCCATCGATAGCCATGGGTGAGTTGCCGTATGACTGGAGGGTGGCTAATGTGGTGCCATTATTAAAAAAAGGAGGAAAGGAAAAGCAAGGGAACTATAGACCAGTGAGCTGACATCAGTAGTAGGTAAGTTGTTGGAAGATATTCTGAGGGGACAGGATTAACATGTATTTGGAAAGGCACAGACTGATTAGGGGTAATCGGCATGTCTTTGTCCATGGGATATCATGTCTCATTAACTTGCTTGAGTTTTCTGAAGAAGTGACTTGAAGATTGATGAAGTCAGAGTGGTTGACATTGTCTATGTGAACTTCAGTTAGATGTTAAACAAGGTTCCCCATGGGACACTGATTATCAAGGTTAGATCTCATGGAATACAGGGAGAACTAGCCATTTGGATACAGAACTAGGTTGTTTTTCAGACTGGAGGCCTGTGACCAGTGGAGTGCCATAAGGATTGGTGCTGGGTCCTCTATATTTTGTCATTTATATAAATGATTTGGATGTGAACATAGGAGGTATAGTTAGTAAGTTTGTTGGTGTAGTGGACAGTGAAGAAGGTTACCTCAGAGGACAACGGGATCTTGATAAGATGGGCAAATGGGCCAAGGAGATTAATTTAGACAAATGTGAGGTGCTGCATTTTGGAAAGGAAAATCAGGGTCGGACTTATAAACCTAGTGGTAAGGTTGTGGGGAGAGTTGCTGAACAAAGAGACTTTGGAGTGTAGGTTCATAGTTTCTTGAAAGTGGAGACGCAGGTTGATAGGATAGTGAAGAAAGCATTTAGTATGCTTTCCCTTATTGGTCAGTGCAATGATTATAGGCCATGGGAGGTTGATTTGCAGCTGTACAAGACATTGGTTAAACCACTTTTGAAATATTGTGTTAAATTCTGGTCTCCCTGCTATGGGAAAGATGTTAAGAAACTTGAAAGGGTTTGGAAAAGATTTACAAGGATGTTGCAAGGGTTGGAGGGTTTGATCTAGAGGGAGAGGCTGAACAGGCTGGGGCAGTTTTCCTTCTGCATGAAAACATTGTACCTTTTGAATCTTTCTCCTCTTACCTATGCCTTCTAGTTTTGGATTTCCCACCCCTGGAGAAAAGACTTTCATTATTCACCCTATCAAAGCCACTCATGATTTGATAAACGTCTGCAAAGTCACCCCTCAGCTTCCGACACTTCAGGGAAGAAAGCCCCAGCCTATTTAGCCTCTCGCTACATTCTTGTAAAACTCTACCTGGATAAATACACACTAAATTGAGGGCAAAATGCTTGTGAACTACTGAAAATCCCATATCAACTTGAAAATCTTTATATGGTTCATTTCTATTTATTACCAGTACACTTGCAGATATGATTAACCGAATAAAGCAATCAAGGGACAATGTCCAATCCTGAAACATGACTGTAAAGACCAAATTTAGCCCCAACAGATGATAGTCTGGTCTGTGCCAGCAGTACTCCAGAACCCATAGATTGCTGCTAACAGTCCTATCAATATTCTGCTAGACAGTATGCAAATAACAAAGTATATGGTAGCAAAAATGTTCCAAGCTCTTAAAATAATCGATGTACCATGCCCAGCCAAAATCGTCAATATTGCTTCATTCCAATAAGGAGAAATGAGAAGAGGGGAAAAGAGGTGTTTAAGTTTGCTAAAACAATGAAAAGAACAATCTCGGAAACTTCATACCAGAAAGTATGTTGGGAACAGTTTTTAAATGAAATTGAGAGAATTGATGAGTGAACAGTTATAAAAGTATAAATGAAAGCATAAGCGCTGAAGGTGTGCAGCAAACCGTTGGGTGAAAGTGAAAAATTTAGCATTTGGGGGAGATAGATTAGATAAGTGTCAATGGATAACTGTAATCGTGATTATGGGGAAATTGCTAGATATTTTCTTTTATAATACCATCTCCCACTTTAAAGCCACTTAATTAATATTTATATAATACTGCAATTGAAGTATCTTTAAGAATATTTTAGTTTCTATTTAATAATAGTTGAGGAGTTGGACAAACATGAAGAATACTGGAGAAACTGGCAGGTCTGCCTGTATCTGGTTTCAAAATGGGACAGGGAGTAGGATAGAGAGCAGAACGGGGAGTGGGATAGAGAGCATGACGGGGAGTGGGAGAGAGAGCAGGACGGGTAGTGGGATAGAGAGCAGGACGGGGAGTAGGATAGAGACCAGGACGGGGAGTGGGAGAGAGAGCAGGACGGGGAGTGGGAGAGAGAGCAGGACGGGGAGTGGGATAGAGAGCAGGATGGGGAGTGGGATAGAGAGCAGGACGGGGAGTGGGATAGAGAGCAGGATGGGGAGTGGGATAGAGAGCAGGACGGGGAGTGGGATAGAGAGCAGGATGGGGAGTGGGATAGAGAGCAGGACGGGGAGTGGGATAGAGAGCAGGATGGGGAGTGGGATAGAGAGCAGGACGGGGAGTGGGATAGAGAGCAGGATGGGGAGTGGGATAGAGAGCAGGACGGGGAGTGGGATAGAGAGCAGGATGGGGAGTGGGATAGAGAGCAGGACGGGGAGTGGGATAGAGAGCAGGATGGGGAGTGGGATAGAGAGCAGGACGGGGAGTGGGATAGAGAGCAGGATGGGGAGTGGGATAGAGAGCAGGACGGGGAGTGGGATAGAGAGCAGGATGGGGAGTGGGATAGAGAGCAGGACGGGGAGTGGGATAGAGAGCAGGATGGGGAGTGGGATAGAGAGCAGGACGGGGAGTGGGATAGAGAGCAGGATGGGGAGTGGGATAGAGAGCAGGACGGGGAGTGGGATAGAGAGCAGGATGGGGAGTGGGATAGAGAGCAGGACGGGGAGTGGGATAGAGAGCAGGATGGGGAGTGGGATAGAGAGCAGGACGGGGAGTGGGATAGAGAGCAGGATGGGGAGTGGGATAGAGAGCAGGACGGGGAGTGGGATAGAGAGCAGGATGGGGAGTGGGATAGAGAGCAGGACGGGGAGTGGGATAGAGAGCAGGATGGGGAGTGGGATAGAGAGCAGGACGGGGAGTGGGATAGAGAGCAGGATGGGGAGTGGGATAGAGAGCAGGACGGGGAGTGGGATAGAGAGCAGGATGGGGAGTGGGATAGAGAGCAGGACGGGGAGTGGGATAGAGAGCAGGATGGGGAGTGGGATAGAGAGCAGGACGGGGAGTGGGATAGAGAGCAGGATGGGGAGTGGGATAGAGAGCAGGACGGGGAGTGGGATAGAGAGCAGGATGGGGAGTGGGATAGAGAGCAGGACGGGGAGTGGGATAGAGAGCAGGATGGGGAGTGGGATAGAGAGCAGGACGGGGAGTGGGATAGAGAGCAGGATGGGGAGTGGGATAGAGAGCAGGACGGGGAGTGGGATAGATGGAGTAGGGAACAGGACGGGGACTGGGGTGGGGAACAGGATGGGGAGTGGGGTGGGGAACAGGACAGGGGTGTGGGGTGGAGAACAGGACAGGTGTGCGCGGTGGAGAACAGGATGGGGAATGGGGTGGAGAACAGGACAGGGGTGTGGTGTGGAGAACAGGACAGGGGTGTGGAGTGGAGAACAGGACAGGGCTGCAAAACTTGGAAATCACCTTTATCACGCCTCCTACCTGTCTAATTCCCCCATCCAGTCTTTGCCTACCTCCCCTCCCTGATGCCCTTGTGTCCGAGAATTGCCCCTGACCAATTTTAGAGGTCTTTTTTGCTGCTGTGCTCCTGTTCTATGCAAATTTGCAGGTATGACGCAATAACATTGTAAGTCTGGAGCTGTGTGTAAATACATTTCTGGTGAGCACACTGGCCTAATTGTCCTGCAGTTCCAGTGTGAGCAAATACTATTATCACACAAAATCAAACATTAGATTTTATTGACAGACCATAAGATAGAAGAGCAGAAGGAGGCCATTTAGCCCATCGAGTCTGTTTCACCATTTGATCATGTTGATATATTTCTCAACCCCATTCTCCTACTTTCTCCCCTTTACCCTTTGTAGTGATTGTAATGAGGTCAGCCAGGCTTAGGTATAGGAGTCAGAAGCTGGTGGTTAAAACCTGTTTTTGTGCCTGGAGGCTGGTGTTCAAAGGCTTACCACAGGGATCAGTGCTGGATCCCCTTTGTTTGTGATGTATATTTAGACAACATAGATGAGAATTGGAACAGATGATAAGTAAGTTTGTGAATGGCGAGGGTTGGCTGGGTGATTAACAATGAGGAAGAAGGTCTTAGGTACAGGAGGATACTGATGGATTGGTCAGACAGGCAGATCAACCAAATCCAAATAAGTGTGAGATGATGCACTTTAGAAAAAGGAGCAAGACAAGGGCTTGTCTCCACTTTGTAATTGTACTCTTTATTTTGTATCATCTCTTCATCTTCTTTCTGCTAAAGTGAATCACTTTGCATTTCTCTGCCTCAATTTTCAATGGGGCTCTTGTTGTCCTATTCCCATTGCACCAATTTGTGAATGACCTTTAAAGCCCTTGTCATGTTTTCACCTGCAAGTTTTGAAATGGTGCCCTGTACACAAAGGTCTAGATCATAGATATCTATCAGGAAGAGCAAGGGTGCCCCATACTGACCCCTAGTGAATCCCACGATCAACCTTCCTCCAGTCCAAGAAACATCCATTAACCACTGCTGTCTTTATCAGGTTTCTCTCTGTTTCTGTCTGTCTGTCTGTCTGTCTCTCTCTCTTTTTCTCCCTGTCACCTTTTGGTTATCTCTTTTTCCTTTTGCTTGTCAACTTCGTTTTGGCTCTCTTCTGTTTCTTTCTGTCTATTTTTTTCTTTTGAATGAAACTGGTTGCAATTAGAGTAGGATTGGGGGTATGTGGGGAACATGCCAGTGATAGGAGATATCTGCAGTTGATCTGAGAAAATGTAATCCTCAGCAATATCCTTTCATTCCCTGCCCCTCACCAACCCCTCACTGTTATTGTACATCTTAACCAACCCCTCACTGTTACTGAATGTCCTAACCAACCCTTCATTGTTACTGTATGTCCTAACCAACTCCTCACTGTTACTGAATGTCCTAACCAACCCCTCACTGTTACTGTACGTCCTAACCTACCCCTCACTGTTACTGTATGTCCTAACCAACCCCTCACTGTTGCTGTACGTCCTAACCAACTCCTCACTGTTACTGTATGCCCTAATCAACGCCTCACTGTTACTGTATGTCCTATCCTACCCCTCACTGTATATCTTAACCAATCCCCCACTGTTACTGAATGTCCTAACCAACCCTTCACTGTTACTGTATGTCCTAACCAACTCCTCACTTTTACTGTATGTCCTAACCAACCCCTCACTGTTACTGTACGTCCTAACCAACGCCTCACTGTTGCTGTATGTCCTAACCAACCCTTCACTGTTACTGTATGTCCTAACCAACCCCTCACTGTTACTGTATGTCCTAACCAACCCCTCACTGTTGCTGTACGTCCTAATCTACCCCTCACTGTTATTGTACGTCCTAACCAACCCCTCCCTGATGCTGTACGTCCTAACCAACTCTTCATTGTTACTATTTCCTAACTCATTCCTTTGTAACCAAAGCCCTATCCCTTCTGCACAATTCACCAAGGACAGGTAGCAAGATGCCAAAGATTCCCAAATTCTCATACCTTTCTACCCAACCTTTCTATTGGATTCACTTAAAAGAGCTTCTTTATTATAAGGTAATTTCTTAGGAAAAGATTGACAGCCTGTATTTCACATTACTTGTCTCTGTTCTCTCTGGTGCTAAGAGTGGATTTTAGTTCCACTGTCCTGACATGTCAGAATGACATGAGGGTTGGTAATGTGGAAATGCCACAAACCGAATCCCAAGAGAGATTTTGATGGAGGCCAAATAAGTATTGGGAACCTCCCAGTAGTCACTCATACTAGAAGGCCAGCAATGCCTCACTGGAATTGAATTGAATTCGCTTTGTTGTCACATGTACTCAAATGAGTCCAGTGAAGAGTTTATAAATCACCATTTACAGCGCTATATTTGGTACGGAGGTACCTAGGAACTGCCTCTCCAGTTACAAGCGTAGTTACAGTGTAACCATGTCAGTAACGCACGGTGCCATCTGAAGTATAGAGTACCTCGCCACAATCCTTGGTTACAGAATAGAGAAATGAAGAAAACAAGACAGCTATACTCAGTATAACCATCGGGCAGAAAAGCAAGAAGCAAAGTTAAAAAGATAAACTTAACAGTCTCTTTCCAAAGGCTGTCCGCAGCAGGCCAGCATGCAAGGCCCTCACGTTGCCTGACTGCTGGACTGCCTTCATGCTCCACAATTCAAATCAATTCAATTCACTACGAAGTACTGAAGCACCATGTTACCCAAAACATGGAAATCACAACCAAAGGAAGAAGTTGACATGAGTGGTATTGAGGAAGGGGATGTTAGACAAGAAAATGAGGGAGAAGAACATGGTTACGATAATAGATTTCGATGGCAAAGCTGGGAAGATGCTCAAATGGAGCATAATCACTGGCATGAGCTGAACAATTTAGGACCCCCCATCTGCAAAATGTGCAGTATTTCCTCATTTTTCCAGCTCTGATTGTTTCCAAATATAAAGGTGTCATTCCTTCTGAGGGGGCAAGGAGCCCTAGGCACTAAGCAGGAGCCTGGGGAGCAAGGGAGGCAGAGAGGATTGAGACAGTGAAGGAGTTTAGGAAAGGCGGAAAGGCAGGAGTTGAGGAGAGCAGGAGAGCGGAAAAGGGAAGAATTTGAAAGGTTTGAGGAGCATTTGAGAAGGTTTTTTTAATGTGAACTGGAGAGTTTAATTATGGCCCACATGGCTGACTACTGCAATTGCATATTTTTATTTAAACTAGGCCTTTATTTTTGAATTGGGCACCATTGAAGCAGTTGAAGATTCAACAGCAAAAACAAACCTATTCATCATAATGCAATCCAACAATTTTGAGAGGGAGGGCAAAAGAATAAAGCTCCTCATTTCATACATAAGGGGATCCAGATGGGTGTCTGGAAAATTGTGTAACTCAATGTCATATCAGATAAAATATCCTTCGGACACAGGGCATTTGCTTTCAAGGTGACCCTCATTGTGCCCATTTTAAGGCCTCTATTAAATACTCTACATGAATGAGTTTATTGTTGTTGAAGTGATGATCACAGCTGATGCAGTTGGTTAGCCTCTAAGGCCTGTGTTCAACTTAAGTGATAGTTTGTTTCAGTTTTCTCGACAAAGATAATGGGATAAATTATGTTCACTGATGGACACTTCCTAGTGTAACAGACTGTATTGTTTCCATGTCAGAGTGAAGAAGCTTGTTACCGATGCCCTCAACAAGAACCAGTTTCTGAAGCGACTGGAGACACAACAGATCAGAGATATGGTGGAATGTATGTATGAGAAAATCTATCAACATGGTGACTATGTTATTAAGCAAGGAGAACCTGGCAACCATCTCTTTGTGTTAGCAGGTACTCTTCATTTTGGAATTTTGGAAAATTCTCAATATTATTCTAGAAGTTAAACTGGGGGAAGAATTGCTTTGGTCATTACATGTTGTAACATAATGGGGGCACACTTTGCTAAACCAGTCAGCAAGTCATCTGTTGCTCCTAGCGATCGTCCGTTTTGAGGGCCATCAGGTCTCATAATGTTCAGTCAACAGGTGCAGGTGAGAAAAAGTACTCTGGGAAAGACTGCAGACATGGACACGAGGGCAGCGTGGTGGTTCAGTGGTGAATACTGCTGCCTCACAGTGCCAGGGACCCCAATTTGATTCCACCCTCGGGTTGTGTGTTTATGTGGTGTCTGCATGTTCTTCTCATGTCTGCATGGGTTTTCGCCAAAGATGTCCAGATGAAGTGGGTTTTTAGCATCCGTGCCCCTCATAGTCCCTCAAGATCAGAGTAAATTTTAACCTTTTGCTGCTTTCTCCACATGTTCTTCAGATAGTGCTTTCCTGAAATGCTAGTTGGAGCCTTTAGTCTTGTCTGAGGCAGGCGTTCTGTCTCCCCACCTGTAGGCCTGGGCGAATGTCAGACATCCATAGTTATAGCAGGGATAATGTATTTCATATTATTTTTGGTTTTCTACTGCCCCTTATTTCTGTAAGGCAGGAGGAAGGAAAACCTCCTGAAATATATATTCCAGAGAAGTCCATTTGATTGTCTTCAGTGTAATTATAAATGGGTCTCCTTACTACACATGATCACCTATTTCACGGTATCTTTTTCCAACAGGCTAAAGTTTTAAAAATCCCATATGACATAAAGTCAAGAGTACCAGAATAAAGAACTAAAACTCTTCTAATCTGATGAAAATTTGTAAGATCTGAATAAAATACTTGAGTTTACAAAAAAAAGTTTGTAACCCAGGATATCCCAAAATGCTTTACCACCAGTGAAGTACTTTTCATTGCTGTGTAATCACTGTTGTAGCATTGCAAACCTGAAAGGCAGTTGTACGGAGCAAGCTTTCAGAAATAGAATGGGAACACCAATGAGATTAACTGCTTCGATGTTGGTTGCAGGGTCATTGATGGCCAGGCCAACTTTGCTGTCCTTCATTGTAATAATGTCCTGAAATCTTTTCTGTCCACTTGGGATCTCAGGTAGAATTTGAGTTTAATAACTCATCTGAAAGACAGATCCTCTGAGCAATGTGCCTCACCACTGCATTGAGTTTCAACTTGAATTTTTTGATCAAAGTTCTGAAGTGTGACCTAAATCCACAACTTCAACTCAAAGGCAACAGTGTTACTGACTGAGCCATGGCTTCTGCATTTAGATAAAGAGTATTAGTTGGCTACGTATTTTACAGGACCTTGATGGAGATAATTTTAATTTTACACAGTCTGGTAAGCTATCTGTTAAATTTCTGCCTAATTTATTTTCCATGTAATGCCCACTTATTCGATTTTCCCGTTGAGCAGCAGTGCCAATAGTTGCTCAGTTGGTCAAATATGGTCTCTGAGTCAGGAAGTTGTGGTTTCAATATTTGGTGCTGTGTTCCTCATGGAGGCAATGGGTCTGCCCATCGACTGAAAAATTGTGGATGAGGTCATGTCTGCTGGACTTGAAAGTTGTGACTGAGTTTTATGGTTTGCCAAGTGGTTAGTTCTTGAGGTTGTGACTTCTGCTTCCAAGTGGGAAGATACTCCACCTCTACGGACATGCCAGTCAATCAAAATGCTTGCAATAGCACCACTGGGTGCAAGTTCCTGCCAAGGAAGCTGAACTGGAAACTAAATAGGGAGAACTTGCTGGGGACAGTAAGGGAGATTCTGTCAAACTGAGAGATGGGCAGGAGTTGGAGGTGGTAAATCAAACATATTACTGTATAATAAAATTACTGAATATTAAAATTTTACTGTACTTGGCATGGCCTCTCTAGTTAGTTTCTAGTTCAGCCTCCCTAGGCAGGAATTTACACCCATTTGTGCTAATAGGTGCGTCCAATTAGGAGCAGGGTGTCTAATAGGAGTGACTCCTCTGTCTGAGGTCACAGCCAGAATGGCAGGTTAGCTGGTGTTTGACCTGCTGCAGGTTGGAAATGGGCATCTACTGTAAAGCACTTCGAGATATCCTGAGGTGAGCAATAAAGCAAAGTGTTTATATTGTATAATCTTATTAAGATAATTTCAAATTCTAAAATATTTTTAGGATATATATTGGGTAAACCTGCTACACTGGAATTTCATTACTTGCATCAAAACTAATTCTCCGTTTTTGTTGTTAATATTTTTACTTTTTTTTGACAGAAGGCAAATTGGAAGTCCTTCAAAATAACAAAATTTTAACATCTATCAGTATATGGACGGCATTTGGTGAGCTTGCAATTTTATATAATTGCACAAGGACAGCATCTGTGAAAGGTACAGTTCTTCCATTACTTAATGTGCAATAAAATAATTGTTTAGTCATTGAGTTTTTTATTTGCTTGTTCAATCATTTGTTTAAAATGTGAATCCTCCAATTAACATGTTTAACTTGTGTCTGATATTCATTCTGGAAGCAGCCATGTATTTCATGTATTTCTGTTAGATTATTATTATGGAGGGATTAATAAATGCTACCTTTTTATTTCCATTAGCTGCAAGCTTCTATGTGAAGGCATTTTACTTAGGAGGTTAATTCCCAAACCATATTGAAAATGGCATTGTATGTCCCTTTAGTCCTTCCGCTTACAACAATCTCAAGACAATTCTGAAGAATTTTAGATGTACAATAATGAATAACTATTGACCAATGTCACAAACTTTAACAACAAAGCAAAACCAATTCATGACCATTGTTTGATGCCAAAATTAGATTATACTCATAAAATTGTCTGCTCTTATTAATGAATTAATTAAATGTAAGTGTGTATTGAGGTTAAATGTTAATATTCAATAACAGTGATTCTGTTTAATCAAAAGTATATGCAAAATTCTTACTGTAAAATTTTGTAAACTTCTTTAGTGCTGATTAATGTACAATTCAATCACCTAGTTACTGGTTTTAAAGAATTGTTATATTCTGTTAATGACTTCCCTGCAAAGGGCCATATGTTTTGCATGAAAATGTGGTGTACTAACATAATAATAGTATTAATCATTCCATTTAATTTTTTACTGTTACATTACCAACCTGACTTCTCTTAGATTCAGCTGAAAATTTGACTTTATGTTCAGATTTTCTTAGGATAGTTTTAGTTATCACTTCTTTCAGACATTTGCTGGATGAGATACATGAACTGCATTAAATCCTTGTTTTCTCAGTGGATTCTATGAACTTACACTCTGCTCAATAAAAGCAAGAGGCTTCTACAAATAAAAATTATTTGTGACACCGCATAAACAGGAATATATCCTTCTCAATGAAAGAGTGGCTACTGCTGTCACATTGGAACCCCTCCATTCAACCTGTCTTTCCATATTCATTTAATTTGCTTCAAGTGCCAGCGCAATGGCCTCCAGGTTGCCCATTATTCATCAGCTAACACTGGGTGAGCTACTTATGGCAAGTCATTTATACTTGCTTACTTCATCGCCAATATTAATGAGGCCTGGTCATTAAAATGGACTGAGCAGCCCCCACATCACCTTTTCAGAAGTGGTCGCCCAGTGCTCCAGTGGAAAAAAAATGTTGTCAGAGATCAGATAAATCTATAGTTACAGGCTCATTCAGGTTGTTGTCTTTGAGGGGGACAGTAAATTGAATATTGCCTGTCATTACCATTGTTATTATTTGAATTATTATTACTCTCCTAAAGCTTTAAGCAGAGTCAAAACATGGGTACTGGACCAAGATGTTTTCCGGAATATTATGAGAGGAACTGCGCAGGCCAGACATGATCAGTACAGAAACTTTCTCAGAAGGTAAATGTCAGTATTAGCATTGCGTGCAAGCATATGTTGCAGGATTAAATCCTAAAATACTTTACAATCAGTACATGCTATGGAGTTGCAGCCATGAACATAATGTTGGAACTACATACAGCAAGATCCCACAAATAGCAGTGTAATGATGATCAGATAATTTACTTTTAAGTCTTAATTGAAAAGCAAATATTGAGCAATGCACTGAGATTTTCATGATCTGCCATTTAAGTTGGAAGTGTAATCAGGAAAAGCCTATGTCAACATTTACAGCGTAACCTTGCATCAATTGAGAGAGGAATAACCTGTGCATGAATCATTTCTAAACAGTACTTACCTGTTAATTTCATCTGAATAATTTCAACTCTTTCAATTTAATGTTCTTACTGCAACAAGTTGTCCACCCAATCTGTGATCTATGAAAGTACTTTCTTTACTCTCCCTTGCAAAAGAAAAAAATCTGAACAAGTTCCCTGCAGAAATGAAAAGCACATTTCCTTCTGCTTCCCCTCTCATCCTGAAATTCCATGTTGTATCGTCGCTGCCCCTGTTTTACATTTCAGAACATGTTAACAATTATATTGCACTGCTCAATGAAAGTAAATTGATCCTGGAACAATGATTCCGAGGACTCAAAAGATCGAACAATGGCTTGATAGCTTATATCAGAGTGTATTCAGTAATAATTGTCTGACCAGTTTAGTGCAAACCAGAATGTTTTTTTAATGATTCACGTTTCATACATTTCTATAGTGTTTCTCTGCTGAAGAATCTACCAGAAGATAAACTGGTGAAGATAGTAGACTGCTTGGAAGTTGTAAGTTATTCATTGGGAGGGAAGTAATGGAAATATCTTGCAGACACTCACCCTTCTGTTTCTCACATTTATTTCAAAATAGCTTTGGATAATCTAGAAGTACTGGATCTGGAGGTTGCAGTCAATTCATCACATCAGAGTTTAGGAATGTGGATATAAAATCAAAAATTGTGCTGAAAGGAAATTATGATTTATTATATTTTCCATATATATTATTCAGCCTTTAAATGCATTTTAGTAAAACTCTTATGATGAAAACTCAATTAAATATAAGTTTCGCATTTCTTTTAATCATTAGTTATCTTTGCATGGAGGACTGCCAGATATTTTAGGGACTTTGGTGTCACAAACTAATCCAGTTTTCTGGTTAAAGAGTCATGGAGTCATACAGCACAGAAACAGATCCTTTGATCCAACTCATCCATGCTAATCAAGTTTCCCAATCTAAACCAGTCCCATTTGTCTGCATTTGGCTCATATCCCTCTAAACCTTTCTTATTCATGTATCTGTCCAAATGTCTTTTAAATGTTTAAACTGTACCTGCATCTACCACTTCCTCTGGCAGTACATTCCACATACGAACCACCCTCTGTGTGAAAAGACCTTTGCTATTCACCTTATTTATTCTACTCATGATTTGATAAACTTCTATAAGGTCACCCCTCAACCTCCTACACTCCAGTGAAAACAGTCCCAGCCTCTCCTTATAACTCAAACCTTTCAGTTCTGATAACATCCTGGTAAATCTTTTCTGCACCCTCTCCAATTTAATAATATCCTTCCTCTAGCAGGGTGACACATGATCTTATTAGGAATGTATTTTCTTTTCCTCAACTAAAAATGCTTTAATGGAATGATGAGAGCCTTCAATACAGACCAAATTACAACTGGAAAGTACATGATAACAAATAAGTACTGATTGTTGAATTTCATTTTTGTATGAGTGAATCTTCCTCTAAGAGACAAAAAAAACCACACAAGTGTAGGCTTTTGTGATAAAAAAATTAGTTATGTGAGTTTTTTGTGAATGATGTATATCTGAAAATGCAAATAGTAACTGGTCATTTTAAGCAAATGCATTTTGGTCTTCAAAATAAACATAAAGGCACCTTAGTCTTATCATACATCAGGTTGTTCCCTTATTAGAAAGAGACAGTTGTCATGGTTTAACCTGAGGATCTCCAGGCCTGAGGTTAGGGGGAACGTTGAGAAGGGGATCCTTCACAGCTGGTGTGAGAATTGATCCCTAGGCATCACAAACCAGCCATCCAGCAGACTGAGCTAATTGACTCCCATTAACTGGAAAGTCTCAGTTTGATCCAGTTAACAGTTTGACAATCATGACATACAGACTTTTCTGATCATGTGGAGGAGGGCTTCCACTGAAGCCATTGCTTCTGGATAAAGTTCCATCCTAGGTCTTTTTCTGATGCCTGTTCCCCATACATTTGCATAGCCAGTATATGTGTTGTCTAAAACTGTTTATAGTATTTTATTCCAGCTAAAATTGTAGTTTAATATTAAGATGATGAGAATATCTTTATCTGTTTATTATTTCTGCACGATTGTCCTTATATATATAGTGTAGTAATCAGAGAAACTTCTGGAAGAATGGCATGTAAAGCTGAAGATGCCCGTTGATGCCAGTTTTATTGTGGTTTCACCATTCTCACAGTTTCTGGCTGCTATATTTTCTGTCCCTGTTCTGGTCTGCCAATTTCATTGAAAATTTCTTGGGCCAGAAGATGGGAAGACAGGTTACACCCAACTCCAAGGTGAAGATATGAACACTTTCCCAGATATTTGTGAGTTTCCTATGGAGCAGGTGTTTGGAGGAATGCTTGCCAGAAATGGAGGCAGGAGAAAATTTGGCAAAATATTGGTCGACTGTTGTATTTCCATTCAGCTCAACACATGAAAATCTCAGTTATCTCATCTGTGTTGTCGGTTCATATTTGTCCAATTGTGGGGGCTCAAATCAAAATTTAGAACAGCTAATTGGCATTTCTGGCAAAGCTGTTACACCCTAACTGGATCCTTGAGCTAATCAATTTTCCGTTGCACAAAATCCCCCACCATCCTCCCCACATCAACAAATGTTTTGGTCAGACAGTTTAAGTTGCATTGCCATAATATACATAAATCTCATCATTAAGTGTCTTTGCACTATAATTGTCACAAAGTTAATTTATGTTTACTATGCAAATGTAGCATTCCTTGAAACTTGTAGAGATCAAGGAGCTCCTGTTGTTGTGGAACAAACAGTAGAATGGTACAAATCATCCAGAATTTCATAACAATTCACAATGAGGATGTTTCTTCGCAAATTGCTGGACAATGTATGCAGTAATAGTGGTATGAATAATAAACTCAATATTATTTCCCTGGCAAATCCTGCTCTATATTTGGAAATATCATACAAATGGCTGGTTCTCAGCAAGAAAATTCAGCGCTGCAAGGAAATGAGCTCTGGATGTAAGAAATCTAATGGCAAGTTGTAACAGCCTGGGGAAGGGAATTAATTGGAAATTGTAACAGGCAATTTTGGCAAGAGAAAGGACTTGATTTTATTTCAAACATGGACAACAGAATGGATGAGAAAGGTAAACTTAATCTTGCGGGTAAAATAACTTTAAGGGCAGAATGGCAAATGAAACTTTATGAAAATGGTGGAAGATTCTCTTAAGATTAATCTTAAAGAGATTCAGAAAGGTACTTACGTATCCTAGATTTTGTGAGCTTTTGCAGATCTGTCCCCAGTAAGCAACTGAGGCCCAGTTATGCTGTGCCAGGATTAGGAATTACAGAACTCAAGTGTTCATGGTCCTGCTGGACAGTTGGTATCCAGCATTTGTACAGTGACCAGAAAACCATGGGAGAGAATGCCAAGACTCCATATCACCAGCAATAAGTTGTAGTATTAAGTGGCTTACTGAAGGGTTGCACGCATGTCCTCGCTTCTATGATAAATCAAATAAATAAATAAAATAATTTTTTTAAAAAATCACATAAATAAATAAATTATGATGCTAACTTGGTGGTATAGGACCTGGAACAACATTTACCAGTAGGTCAAACAATGCGGTTTCACGTTCATGTTGCATGGCAGTTAGTCTACTTTTGAATGTATTACTGGGCTTCCATTCAGCTAAAACAGTAACAATTTTTTTTAACATATTAAGGAACAATGCACAGCTTTATAGATCATACCTTACTCTGCTAAAGCTAAGATGAAGCATTATCCAAGTTTCTTTGGCATGTATTTTCATTATCATCATTATGGGCGGTGCTATTCAAACATCCCCAGACCTTAATCTTTTCAGACCCAGGTAATACAAACCATCTTGAACATTGAAAGTATGGCAGATATGGAATAAGAAACAAAAGATTTTATTTTCTCACAGGAATACTATGATAAAGGAGATTACATTATCCGGGAAGGTGAAGAGGGTAGTACCTTCTTCATCTTGGCGAATGGAAAGGTAAGATTTACAATCTTAGTAGATACATTCAGTCGGAACCTAAGTCTTATTCCTGTTGTATTATGTATGTCAGTATTTTTTAAAGCTTCACCTGACAAAAGAGCAGCACTCCGAAAGCTTGTGGTTTTAAATAAACCAGTTGAACCATAACTTGGTGTCATGTAACTTCTGACTTTAACCACTCCAGTTCAACACAAGCATCTTTACATCATGGCTACTTTTAAGAGATACAGTATACCTTTAAGAGATATGCTTGTGATATAATCATCTATGTGTCATAGCATGTTATGTGAAGGTATAAGGCCTGCATACTCCATCTTAACTCGAATCACTTGAAGCATGACATTCTATCTGAAACATGCTCTTCTACTGAGACTGAATACACTAACACTAGCCCAGATACTTAAATGTGCATGAATGTAATAATTATATATAATGGTCAGCTGGGGTAAACATCTGTTGGATCCTTAAAAGCAAATGCTGTCCACACCTTTTTTTTTAATTTAAAAGGAATAGCATTAACATTGCTGGAGGCAAAACCCACATTTACAAGTGCATTGTCCTCAATCCAGTACTAGTCAGACAATACATCTAGTAGTCTGAAATTCTCAGATTATTGCTCTCCTGTGTGCATGTTGGTCGGAGTTTCAAAAATCAATGAGTTTCAGATGATTTTCTTAAAGGCAGGAAGGAAAAAGATATTAAATATTTCATAGATAGATGGATCAGTTTAATGTGCAAGATTGTAAATCACAATTTATTAAGTTGTCAGTCTCGGGTGTAAAGGGTACAAAATATTCAATATTCCTCTACTGAGTTGTACATTCTCTGAAACAAGTTTTCTGATAAAGGCACCTCCCTGAAGTATTAATTCAGCTTTATTTTTCTGATACTGAGTAGTATCCTGCGCATTTATAGCACTTCTTTTCTTTCAGTTAAAACAGCTCTTTAAGCATTTTATTTTCCACTGCTGAATTTTATTTTGATTGAAAAAGCCACTATCATCAAATTATGTCAAAATATTTTATTTTTAATGGGTTGGTTTAAAGTCATAATCAATTTGAAACATTTTTCTAGCCTTTACAACTTGGCCTCAAAACAACAACTTGCATTTATATGTTAATGTCTTTCATATTTTAAAGAACCTGAAGATGTTTGATATAATATGATCCTGCTCTGATTTTTTACCACCTCAACTGAGTGGGTGGCTCCATAGGTACAGACATGCACTGTAACCATGAATTAGAAATCCTCAATTAACGTTGTGGCTATATTCCTGAAGACATTCCATCAAATGTCTTTAAGTGAAAAGTTAATTTCCATAGGAAATAGTGTTAAAACTCAAGTTAGATTCTGCAGTGTTTTCCCTATCAGAAAACACGTTTTAAAGAGTTATAATCTGAAAGTTGAGATATTATGCATTGTTACAGTAGTAAATAAAATAACTTTTAAAATAAAGTAAATTTCAAAATATAAGAGAAATCTAATGCTCTATTTAGAAAATTGTGCTACATCTCTGTTTCTTGTTATTCATCCCTGGGATATGGGTGTCACTGCGAGGGCCAGCATCTGGTTAAATACCAGATGGCCTCCTTCTTCAAAGACTGAAATTTCCCCTCCCACATGGTCAATGATTCTCTCCAGCACATCTCATCCACTTCCCGCACCTCTGCCCTCAGCCCCCACCCCTCCAACCGCAACAAGGACTGAACCCCCCTGGTCCTCACCTTCCACCCCGCCAACCTCCAGATACATTGCATTATCCTCCGCTATTTCTACCACCTACATACAGACTCCACCACCAGAAATATATTTCCCTCCCCAGCCCATCTGCATTCCGTAAAGACCATTCCCTCCAAGAATCCCTTGTTAGGTCCACGCACCCCACCAACCCGCCAAAAACATATGGCACCTTCCCTTGCCATTGCAAGAAATGCAAAACCTGCGCCCACACCTCCCCCCTTACTTCCTCCATGGCCCCAAAGGATCCTTGTATATCCGACAGATATTTACCTGTACTTCCAAACACATCATCTACTGTGTCCGTTGGGGATACAGGACGCTCTCTTGCAGAATGTTTCAGAGAACATCTCCAGGACACACGGACTAAACAACCCCACCGTCCGATGACTGAACACCTTAACTCCCCCTCCCACTCCACCAGGGACATGTAGATCCTGGGCCTCCTCCACCGCCAACCCCTTACCACCCGGCGCCTGGAGGAAGAATACCTCATTTTCTGCTTAGGGACCCTCCAACCACACGGGATCAATGTGGATTTCACCTGTTTCCTCATTTCCCCTCCCTTGATCTAATGCCAGATCCAATCTTCCAACTCGGCACAGCCCTCTTGAACTGTACTACCTGTCCATCTTCCTTCCTACCTATTTGCTCCACCTTCTTCTCTGACCTATCACCTTCACCCCCAGCCCCAATCCCCTCCCATTTATCTCTCAGCCCCCTTGGGCCATCCCCCATTCCTGATGAAGAGCTTATGCTTAAAACATCACTTCTCCTGTTCCTCAGATGCTGCCTGACCAGTTGTGCTTTTCCAGCACCACACTCTTCGATTCAGGCCAGCATTTATTATCTATTCCTTATTGACTTTAAGAAGGTGGTCGTGAGCTGCCTTCTTGAATTGCCATTAGGCGTAGGTACACCTAAAATTCTGTTAAGGAGGGAAACTCAGGATTTTGACCCAATAGCATTGAAGGAACAGCGATATATTTCCACATTAGGATATGAGTTGCTTGGAAGACGTCTTGCCAGTGGTGTTCCCATGCCTTGGTCTTTCTAGGTAAAAATGGTTGTGGGTTTGAAAGGTGCTTTTTAAAGCACCTTAGTGAATGTTTGCAGTGCATCTCGCAAGTGGTAGACACTGCTGCTACTGAGCATCATTGATGGAAGAACTGAATATTTGTAGAGGTGGTGCCAGTCAAGTGGACAGTATGGTCCTGAATGGTTTCAAGCTTCTTGAGTTTTGTTGGAGAATATTTCATCACTTGTACCTTGCAGATGTGGATATGTTTTGGGGAGTCAGGAGGTGAGTCACTTATTGCAAGATTCATATCTCTCACCTACTCTGTGCACCCCTGTATTTATATCACTAGTTCAGTTCTGTTTCTTGCAACTCCAGGATGTTGATAATGGTGGATTCAATGATGGCAATACCTTTACATATTAAGGGGATGTGGTTAGATTCTGTCTTGTTAGAGGTGGTCATTGTCTTGCACTTGGGTGTGAATGTTATTTGCCACTTTTTAGTCCAAACCTGGATATTATCCAGGTCTTATTGTATTTGGGCACGGACTACTACAGTATCTGAGAAATTGAAAATTGTGCTAAAAATTGTGCAATAATCAGCAAACATCCCCACTTATGACCTTATGATGAAGGGAAGTAATTGATGAAGTAGCTGGAGGTGTTTGGGCCTAAGACACTATCCTGAGGAGCTCTTGTAATGATGCCCTGGAGTTGAGATAAGAGACCTCCAACAACCACAAGCACCTCTTTTGTGCTAGCTATGACTCCAACTAGTGGAGAGTTTTTTTTCCTGATTTCCATTGATTCCAGTTTTGCTAGGGTTCCCTGATACCCCATTATTTCCAACATAGTCTCGATTTCAAGGCAATCAGTTTCCCCACATCTCTGCAATTCAGCTTCTTTGTCCATGTTTGAATTAAGGCAGCAATGAGGTGAGGAGTTAAATGACTGGACAAAACCCAGTTTGAAATCAACCTGCTAGTTATTATTAAGCAAGAGTTGCAATGATAGCACTATTCAAGACAGCTTCTGTCACTTTGCAAATGATTGAAAGTAGACTGATGGGGCTGTAGTTGGCTAATTTTGTTTTATTATGCTTTTATAAACAGGATGTACCTGGGCAATGTTTCATATTGTAGTGTTGAAGTTGTTCTGGAACAGTTTGGTTAGAGATGTGGCATATTCTGGAACACGCAGCTTCAGTACTAGTGCTGGAATATCGCCAAAGTGCATAATCTGTCCAGTGTCTTCAGCCATCTTTTGGTTTCACATTGGCTGAATCAAATTGGTCAAAAACTGATAACTGTGACCTGGGGACCTCTGGAGGAGGCTAAGATGGCTCATCTAGTCAACACTTATGGCTGAAGGTTTTGGAAGTGTTTCAGCCTTACTCTTTGCACTGATGTACTGGAATCCCCAACATTGAAATTGGGAATGTTTGTGGACCCTGCTCCTTCATTGAGTTGTTAAATTGTCCAACACCATTTATGATTGAAAATGACAGAGCTACAGAGTTTAACACTGAATGATTGGTTATAAAACTGTCCAGCACTTGCTGCCTATGCTGTTTGACATGTAAGTAGTCCTATTTGGGAGCTTCACTAGGTTGGCACCTCATTTTTTACATCTACCTTGTGCTGCTCCTGACCTGCCCTTCTGCATTTCCCATTGATTCTAAATTGATACCCTAGTTTACTGGCAATGGTTGAGTGAGGAATATGAGTTTGCACATTATGTTTGAGTACAATTCTGCTGATGATGATGATCTAGTGTCTCATGAATTAGCAGCCTTAGGTTGTTAGATCTGTTTGGAATCCATCCCATTTAACACAGTGAATTTAACGATCTCCCAGGTCTTTAGATGGAGATGGACCATACACTTCACCAAATGGATTTCTTATTGCTCTCCTTCACCCACCACCCTCACTGACCAGTTTGTAATGTTCTGGGGCAAATAAAAGACCTTGGGTGGCAAATTAACCCAGGCAGCAATTGGAGCCCAGAAGTGGCAGAATTTGGAGGCTGTGTGGAGGAGAAGGAGTGCATGTTAAATGGAATAAAAATGGAACGTGTCCTACAACTCCCAGCATCTTCAGCTCCCAGCCAGCCAGGTCTGTCCTTCCTTGTCCTCTATGTGCTCCCTCCCCCAAGGCTTCACATCAAGACACACATCACACTCAAGCACTCGCCTGACCATGCACCTCCCCAATTCGTAGACTCGGGATTTAGAAACTGGATGCTGCTTCTGGTCCCAGATCTGACTGTTGCTGCCCCAGTGCTCCAGGAACCAATAAGCTGCTGTCCGAACAGTTTATTGAGGCAGGACTTCTGCTTGAGTAAAGGACAAAAAATCCCATCCATCTCCAGCCAATGAATAGCCATGGTTAGTGGGGACACATTCAGTAACAACTATTCAGGCATTGGCGTAAGAAACTGTTTAAGGCATGAGTAAGTTGGCATTTTGAGCTCAACTCACTGATGATGGAAGCAAGTAGAAACAAATACCCAGTCCAAGAAAACCCATTTGATAGCATATATTTATTAAACCATTTAATCGTGGTAAGAATCTATAAAATGTCATGTGTTCTGTGGTTTCCATGAGTTAAACATTTTCTAAAATCTAGATTTCTCGCTGTCTGAAATTTGTTGGTGGGTTGAGTGATTTATTTCAGTTTGACTTGTGGGTAGGTTTGGTCAATGCTCAGCAAATGTTGCTCTCTACATTAGGTTTTCTTTATAGATAATTCAACAGTAGCTCCAAGTGCTAACAAATTGATGTTTTAAACGCATTACATCTCCCACACTGTACCCTTTCAATTGGTTCATTTTCTTTAGTCACATCACATTTAATCTGATTACATATGTGTGCACATTGTACCGTCCACATGCTAAAGTCTATTATTTTTAATAAATCACCAACATAACAAATCACATTTTTGAAAGAAGAGACCAAAGCTTTTATTGTCTAAACAGAATTTGTCTGTTTATAAAGCTGCTACTACCCTTGGTGTTACTCTGTTCAGACCATGCACACCCAATTGTTTTGATCTATTAGCTCCCTGAGTACAAAAAGGGTACCTTGATAGTACAACAAAGGAACTCTGTGCCCCACATTAAGATAAGGTACTGAGTAAAGATTGCCAATTGCCATGTCTGCATAGGATTTAATTTGGCAGGTTGATGCTGCTATTGCTTATAGAACACTCTGAAACCAATAGTGGATTAAGTAGCTTCCTTTCTTGGTCACAGGAAGTTTCAGCTTCATTGTTACTTTGTTATCTAGAATTATAACATTTTTAGGACACGTGCATAGAAGTATTCTATGGTGCTTTGCTGATGATATATAGTTAGTGGGAGGGTAAGCAATGAGAAGGATGAAGGAGGCTTCAAATGACATAGACATATTGAGTGAATGGTAAATAGCTTATGGCATATTGGAACACAGTCTGGACAAGTCTGATGTTATCCATATTGGTAGGAAAATAGAAAACAGATTTTTTTATTAATGATGAGAAAATGGGAAATATTTAAAATCAGAGAGATCTGTGTGTTCTGTTGGCTCCAGACTAGCAGTGCTTGACCAGGCTATAGTGACCATTTAAAAATGGTGCCCAGGCCAGGGATCCCAGGTTATCACAGCAGTGATGGATACTTCCACCTCGGTGAGTGGGAGAATCAGGTTAGCATTGAATGAAAGGAATGCCACAGGGCATGGTACATATTGAGTTGAGTTTGGGATGATTTGAGATCCTAGGTTTCTCTTCGAGAAACCTTCGATAAAATTTGACAAAATTGACACTTTGCTGATATTAGTTGAAACAATAAAGATAATTGAGATGATGTATTAAAAGGGTGGGTAACTTAAAACAGAATGTGGGACAACCAACTCAGTGGAGTTACAAAACCTGATTAACAATAACTACCAAATATTACATATTGATCAGAAGAATACAATTTGCTTACCTGAAATTATTACCAATTCTCTTAAGCTCAACCATTTCAATCACTCTGTCGCCAAACAGCATTTTAGTGAATAATTGACCTCTAGGGAAGAAAACAATTCCATGTCCCATAGTTTCATGTTGTAAGTACCTTTGGCAGTTTTCCAGTTCTGACAATATGTAGAACCAACTGATCATCACTGTACACATTCTGTGAGTACTAATGCATGGATTTAATGAAGCAGTGCTTACGTGGATAATGGTTGGCCACTTACGTGGATAATGGTTGATTTTATGTAACTTGAGTTGATATGGAGGCTTGTAGCCTCCTTACTAGTATAAGTAAAATTAATTGACCCTTGACCCACCTCCATTATATCCAGAATTGGGTTGATTGAAGATGGATTGGGGTTGGGTTTCCTGCTTATTTTCGTCCTCCTTTAGATGTTAAAATTACCCTCAAAGTTTTTGAAAAGCTATTAATTGTTGGTTCTGTGAATGATGTCTGTTCCATGATTTTTCTAAATCTCTAACAGTGTTCTCTTTGGTTTTAGGTGAAAGTCACACAGAGCACTGAATACCATATAGAGCCTCAGCTGATCAAAGTCCTTCAGAGAGGGGATTACTTTGGAGAAAAAGCTCTAATCAGGTTTGACTACTGAAAAGAATGTCTTAACTCAGCAACCATTTTTGAGAAAAAGAGAGGACTTGCTATCCTGAAATGCCTGGCACATTAATGACAGACACTGTTATTACAGTTTTGGAAGATGAATTGTAAGGTGTATAGTCTGACAGTTGTTCAATGCCAATATTCAAGCAGCAACTCATAGATCATCTATAATATGTTTTAGTGAGATTAACTTTCTCACTAGATTAGTTTTCCAGCCAGGTACACAGCTGTTATTTGTGAAAATTGCCTAATTTCCATTTAACTCAATAGAAGGATAAAAAAAAACTCTCTGCAATTGATGGATTTCTGTGACATCAGTTTTCCACTGTGGTGCAAAATTGAATTCTAAAATATTTGTTGTGAAGTAGTTATTAAAACGTTGGATACTAGAGTAATTTTGTCACAAACCTGTTTGTTTGTTTGAGCTATTCAGAAAGAAAAAAAAACAAATGGTCCACATTCAAGTAACCCTATGGGTAGCATTTGTACCAGCAGTGTTTCTGATATTGTTGTAATGTTTGCAGCTAGCCTCAGTTAGTCTCCCTGTTGTAAAATGATATTATTTTTACCTGACTGGGAGAAACCAGACATGTGGGTAAATGAAATAGCCCACACTCTTGCTTGACTGAGCAAATAGTAATGGCATTGGCCATAGTAAGGGACTGTGACATCATTTTTCCAAATGGACATTGGGCAATTTTCTTTTTACTTTCTGTGCGGATCTATGTTCACTCTCAGGGCTTAAGGCAGAAAGCTTTGTATTCCTACATGTTGACTTGCTTCTCCTAGCCTTGATTGAGAGACTGCTCTGATTGCTGATCCCAACACTTAACCTGGTTTTGCTGAGCAGCCTCTGATTATCTGCCACTTTCAATCCAGACTGGTATTTAAATGAGATCTGAGAGATGAAATCCCCTTGGCCTTACTCCTGGATCAGTGGTTGAGTTCATAAATCTCTTACTCAGTTCAAATTGGACCCTGTCCAAGATAGAGATACCTTTCTTTTGGGCCAACCACCACCATATTACACGTGGACTAGGACAGAAAGGGACTGAAAAGGCTCAAAATGTATGTCACAGCTCCCATGTTGCAGATCTCAAAGTGTTTATCAGCATCTTCCCAAATGTGTAAATCCACAGATTCTGCATTCTCATCAGGGAGCTACATTCACTGGAAATGTGCCTCAGAAAATATGGGAACTTCTGTCACCCCTTCCTCAGTTTAGGCTTATAATCCTGCTGGGAGTCTGATTGACAGACTTACCCACATTAATTCACACGTACATTCACCTTTTCTATGGAGAGCTACCTGAAGGATTTACTCATCCCAGAGAATAGAAAACCTAGTTAAACAAGTTGACAATCTGAACCACCTAAGAAAGTCTGTATGTGTGTGAGAAAGCTTTGCCCTGTGCATATATTATTCTGTTTGAAGACACAAGAGTTAAATTGCCAGGATGCTAGATTGCAATGTATTGCAAAGCAGTGTTTGATGTGTTACTAAAATGTTTTTGATTTTTTTTTCTCAGTGATGATGTGAGGTCAGCTAATATAATTGCTGATGAAAACAATGTGGAATGCCTTGTGATAGATAGAGAGTAAGTGTTACAGATATCCATAAACTAAGGTCTTTTTCAGTTGAAAGATTGCAACTTTAGTGAAAACCCATTCAGCATGTTAGTTGTAAGTGGCAGCACCTTTGCAACAAAGGCCACAGCATTTCTAAAAGTTGTCTCACCATCACCTCCTCAAAGGCCAGCAGGATATGGGCAATTAAGGCTGACCTTGCCAATGATGCCAGTGTCTTAATTTTGAAAACATCTTTCTTAACATGAACTGAAACTAAATGAATTATGATACCTGGTAATAAAATGTTGCAAAAATTAGCACAAAGGAGTGATTGTTCCAAGTAATGACAAATACTTTGAAAGTACGATGCACACAATACAACAAATAAACAATTGCGCTTAAAATGCTTGGTTCATGAGGGTTCCTTGAGAATTGCAAACTTTCCTACAAGACTTGTAGCTATCATTAATTTCATTGAGCATATATAAAATTAGAAATGTACTTAGCTTTATTGACTTAAGTTTTTAGTATGAAATGCTGTTTATTTTGTTTTTGGAGCATTGTCACTTTTTTTCTGAATGATGTAAAAATAACAAGCTTTAAGGAATATCCAGAGTGAAGACATTTTGTGCCACATTTTGATATAAGTGGGTAATGTTTTTAGTGCATCTGTCAATGATAATTCTTTCAGAGTGTTGAGAATGTGACACTTGTATTTGTGGGTTACACAGTCTTTGAAATAAGGGGTGACAGAAGAATGGCCTTCTTCGATGTGTGATTCTGTGAGATAATTGAATTTAATACCTTCCTTTAAGAAAGGAAGTACCAGTGTTACTTTACAAATGTTTTTAAATCACATGTCTACATGTTATTCTAAATGTATGCACTCTGAATGTCCCCTGTTTTTGACTCTGGTTGTTCCAACAGAATCTGTCAAACATATTGGAGATCTTGTATTTTTTGTTAATCAGCATTTCTGACTTGCTCTAGTAGGTTCAGATCAATGGGATCACTTGTGATTTCTATCATTTGTCTTGTTACATGCTACAGAACATTCAATCAAACGGTCGGAACATTTGATGAACTCCAGAACTACCTTCAGGGTTACGTAGCAGAGTTGACTAGAGATGATGAGAAAAGACATGCCAGGTGAGTTATTATTAGCCTCAATAACATTTTCAGTAGCAAAGAAGAACTACGATTATTTAACACTGTTTCAGTATTTTAAATATTTAGGACTGGTAAGTCATGTATTTTTATTGATAAGCATGGCCTTCTAAAGAAGATAAATATGTTGACATGTTTAATTGGAAGCACACTAGCTTTCGGAGCGACGCTCCTTCATCAGGTCAATCACCTGATGAAGGAGCGTCGCTCCAAAAGCTAGTGTGCTTCCAATTAAATCTGTTGGACTATAACCTGGTGTTGTGTGATTTTTAACTTTGTACACCCCAGTCCAACACCGGCATCTTCGAATCATGTTGGCATGAATTGTTATGGTATAAATCATGGGACAAATGTTTTAGAAGCTGCTTCTGCTCTGTCACTGTATCATTACAGGAAGTTTGTGTCACCCAAAGGTGGAATTGTACCTAGGTTCATGGTGATGTGAGGCAGCAGTGCTAACCATTGAGCGACTGTCCCACTCTTGTTGTTCTTTCAAGCTGTGCTCAATGCTGCCAGCGCTCTTTACACTTTGGGGTTGATTAGTTCAGTTGCTGAATGGCTGGCTCGCAAGATAGATTGATACCAACAACACAGGTTCAACTCCTGCAGTGGCTGAGGGTTGCCACGAAGGCCCTGCCTTCTCAACCTCACCTGAGGCATAGTGACCCTCAGGTTAAACTCACTACAAGTCATCTCTTTCTAATGAGGGTATGAGATTGGCGCCTTTACCTACATTGGAATTATGTAGTGGAGCATTCACAGCTCAAGTAAAATCCTGGTTGTGGAAAGAAATATTTATGATAGCAGCACATGAGTATAACATTTATTATGTCATTTTAAGTCAATTACACTTTTCATAAAATAGAACATTGTCCTTATATTGCCTCACTGTGGTAGCCCAATGGAAATCAAGCCCTACTATTCCTGGGGTCGCCAAGTAAGTTAAAAATTTTTTAAAATACGCTAAATTCCCTAATTCATCTATCTTTTAGACCCAGATTGGCATAAAGATTGGACCAGGTTTCTATACTTAACAAGAATTATAAGTAATTAGAGTTTAATTACAGGCAAACTATTATGAATCACCAGGGTATAACTCAACTAGTTAAAATTCTTATCCTCTTTATAAATTCTGCCCTTACACTCAGTCACATATAAATAAACAAACACAGGCAGGAAATAAAAAAAAGTGTTATAAATGGAGAGAAAACTGGGAAAGTAGTTAAGTGGCCTCTGTGCACAGGATCTGCTGAGATGGTCCTTTGGTTGATCAGAACACTGCTTCTCGGTCTCCCTTCCCTGCTTTCACTGGCTTGCAGGAGTCACAAAGTGGCTGGTTCATACTTAGAGCAGAGATTTGACTTATTAATTAAAAGCTACAGCCCATGGCAAGTGCTGAAGGAAAAATAAATTGTTTTATTTAGAGAACAGAGAGAACTCCTGGGCTGGTGAAGACCAGATGGCTTTTCACTGTCACGTTGACAGCCGTAAGCAATTCAGCTCCCTGAGAGCCAATCGCATAGTTGTTGCCAGTAAGAAGGGCTTTGTGAACAATAATTGATCACCAGTCCACAGACCAATCAGTTAATTGTTACTGGCTGAATTACTATTTGTATATACTGCCTAACACTAGCTCATCTGCAAACTATACCTCAATTACAGCTTAAATAATCAGCTGTGTAAATAGTGCTCACAATGAGTGTCAGGTCATTTGCTGCTTATTTTCCAACAATCCTTGGTTTTTAACACAGTTCTTTTCCCATTTTAGTCCCGAAAGAAAAATATCAAAAAATTATAGGACACTGTATTTACAGCCTGTGAAGTCACTTATATTCTGGAATACATAAGAAATGTCATACTGTACTTTCTTTTTCTCTAAATCTTTTTGCTAGGAATTATTTTCCTTAGTTTTCTCTCTTCAATTTGATACCTTCAGTTGAACTTTGCTTTTAAGCTATTTCAAAATCCCCGTAATCAACTCATGACTAGAAAGGGACAGAAGATTGTGTGGTGAATTGGTCCAATTTCCCATGCCTTAACACGACCCTCACCCCCACCCCCCACCCCCAAAATAAAAAGTTTTAGGCTTGGATTTGATTTGAGCGGGACATAATTATGTTGCAATTGTATAATTGAATTTGTTTTTAAGAGATTTCAAATAATGCTGAGTGGAACATGTATATAGGAAAATCGACATTTCGGGCATAAGCCTTTCTTCAGGAATGAGGAAAGTGTACCAAGCGGGCTAAGATAAAAGGTAGGGAGGAGGGACTTGGGGGAGGGGCGTTGGAAATGCGACAGGCGGAAGGAGGTTAAGGTGAGGGTGATTGGCTGGAGTGGGGGTGGGGGCGGAGAGGTCAGGAAGAAGATTGCAGGACCTTTCCGCCCCCTCCCCCACTCCGGCCTATGACCCTCACCTTAATCTCCTTCCACCTATCGCATTTCCAACGCCCTTCCCCCAAGTCCCCCCTCCCTACCTTTTATCTTAGCCTGCTTGGCACACTTTCCTCATTCCTGAAGAAGGGCTCATGCCCGAAACGTCGATTCTCCTGCTCCTTGGATGCTGCCTGACCTGCTGCGCTTTTCCAGCAACACATTTTCAGCTCTGATCTCCAGCAAGTATATATCCAAGCCTAACCTTGTCATGGATAGAAATATTCATCTAAAAATGTGGCTCAAATTAGCTCAGTTTGGTTCAAACTGGTCTGGGTCGAATACTGAGCAGGAAATGCAAGTTTGATATAAAATTTTGCATCTCAATTATAGCAGAGTGGCAAAATGCAAGCAGCTGCTAACACTGCCAAGTGGTTTATCAGGAATATTCAGTTGCTTTAAATTATGTTGCTATTGCGTCATTAACAATCGCCCTCAGGTAAATTGGCAAGAGGATGTTAATGACTGGATGAGAATGGGAAGTTGTGATTAGAAGCTGAGGGGAGACAGATTTTTGGGGAAGGAGCACTTGGGAAAAAGAGGGAGGCAGCAATCAGGAGAAACAAATAGTGATCGGAAAGTGGCGGGCAAGTGACCATGAAAGGGTAGAAGACAGCAATCGGTTGAAGGAGGAGAGGAAGCAGTTTTCAGCAGGAGAGGAAGATCGCGATCAGGTGAGGGAAGAAGGTAATGATCTGGTGGGAGAGTAAGGCATAGATCGAATGAGGGAGGGAAGCATTGATTTAATAAGAGAAGGAGGCAAGGGTCAGGTGATGGAGGGGTTAACCAATCAAGTCAAAGAAAGGAGGAAGCCTCTGAGTGAGGGAGGAAATGATTGAGTGAGGGAGGAAATGATTGAGTGAAGGAGGAAAGAAGAGAAGGAAGGAAGCAGTGAATAATAATTGACTTTTGCTTTGTTATGGCATAGATTGTAAAGTTCCTCGATGTTTGGGCTCAGTATTATTTAAAAACATTATAATTTGGCAAGACTTGATCTCAGCCCTTAGGATTCTTGTTGATCTGGTTGTCTGTTCAGGGTGAATAACTTTAATAAAAGCAACATCAAAAATACATGAACCATGGTTCAATTCTTTTGATGCAACCACTGGTCAGGGACAATGTACATCTGCATGTGCTCCTGGTCCAGTTTCATGCACATAACAATTCACAGCAAAACCAACAACTCCATCCTCCTCCCTGGCCACAGAGGCTGGAGCAGACTGTTTTCAAGCTTGGCTTGCTAATTGCTCCTGAGTTGAATTCTAGCCTAAATATTCTCTATCATCATTAGGACCTACTTCTATGTTCATAACATCCTGTGTCCGCACTCCCATCTCAGATCATATGTTGTTAAAACCCTTAACCATTATCCACTGTTACCCCTGTGATTGCTGATTTGCAATGCCCCCTTCTCAGCACCAGTCCTGTTTTAAAATTCTCATCCTTGCTCTCAAAGGTCTGCCATGGTCTTCTTCCTATTGGTGTTTGTTGCCTCCTTCAGCCTTACAATCCCAGTTGTGAAGAATAACCATTGGATGTGCAATATTAGCTATATTTCTCTCTGCTCCGATGCTGTCAGACCTGCTGTTTCTCCAACATTTCCTGTTTTTATTTCTTACAATTCTCCAATGTTTGAACTTTGGTCTGTTGCACATTCCTGGCTCTAATTTGGTCCACAATGGATGGCAAACTTGTCAACAATCTGAGTCCTAAACACTCGAATCCCCTGTTCAATGCCCTCCTCTTTTTCCTCTGTTATCTTTTAAAATATTCCTTAAATATTACGTGACCTATTGTATCCTCATGTAGCTCGGTGTCATAGTTTGTTTGGGAAACTTCTTGTGAAGTGCTTTGGAATATTTTATTATTTGAAATCAGCTATATAAATGCAACCTGAAGTTGCAGCAGCTAGAGAATCTGTAGATGTGTGAGTGTTGGTATTTGTTGGGTTTCCTTCTCTTTTGCCAAAGGAGTGCATTGTGTTCTTCTACCTACCTATGGCTGAGATTAGCCACCTCATGATAGATGAAAGATCAAACCTGATCTGTACATTGAGTTCCACAGTGACAGGTGTACGTACCCACTGACACTAGGGTGGAGCTTCTTTGCATAACTTTTTGTTAAATGCAACATTGGACATTATGACTAGTGCAAGGTAATATTTTACAGGTAATTACAGATAATTGGCCTGAAGAGTAAATGATTGTCAATTGACGCAGTGACAGCTTTGAACATCTATTATTGTGATTGTGTTCCCAAGGCATTTAAGCATTGACGTAAATCCTTCTAAAACCTGACAACAAAAATCAAACAGTCACAGTGTGCACATTTCTAGTATAAAGTCAGCTTGTTCATGTGTCTTAAAGGTCAAGCGTGATATCTATAGTTTGATTGAAGCATATGATATGTTTATTTGAAGTTCCCTCTTTAAAACATACTCATTTTGTGTATTGTATACCAATTCCATTTGCCAAAAGAGATCATAGGTACTCTGTTACTGTTGTTTTATTGTGCAAATTCTTTGCATCCTGCTCTTTACTTTCCAAACATTAATTATGGGACACAGTTTAGTTTCCAAAACTAATCAGAATGTCACTGTAGTAATTTAGCACTGCCATAAGAAAGAGACCATGCTCCAGTAGATTTCTGCAGTTTTCTAAGCATCTCAAAATTCAGTTATAAAACATCACAGTGTATTGTACATTGAGAATCTGTTGTATTATATCATAAAGGTGTACTGTGTAGGTATATATTCCCATTTCCCTGTGTGTTGAGCAATTTATCTCAGCAACAGATTACTAGAGTGATGCAGCTGAGCAGAGATCTCATGTATTTTCACAGGAAGTGAAGGAACTGGAGATGAAATAGTTGAAACTTCTAGTAGGATCTGCATCCAGGGATTTACCAGCTCCAGTTAGAATTAAAACAGACAGAAGGTTGGAATGTGAAAAAGACATGTAGCACCACTTATTATATATACATGATTCTCTCATTAATAGGCATTCTCCCAACCCTATGTGAAACAAAGATACCTAATAATAGGTCTGAAATTCTAAGTCTCCTTTATTGACTCAGAACTTATTGAGATAATTCAACTGACTCAAAACGAATGGTATTTTAATCTGGTCTTCCATATATACAGCATATTACGATTTAAAAAGCATTAAACAAGCAGTATTGGTTGAACTGTCTCTTCTAATCCATGGAGAAAGTGAGGACTGCAGATGCTGGAGATCAGAGTTGAGATCAGGAATCACGATGAAGGGCTCCTGCCTGAAACATTGATTCTCCTGCTCCTTGGATGGTGCATGACCTGCTGTGTTTTTTCAGCACCACACATCTGTTATAATCCATGCTCAGTGTCTCTTTTTATTGACTTAGATGATTAATAACAGACAGAGTATAATAGATAACTGATGGTCTAGCCTTTTCACACTCTTTCCATGGCTTAATCGTATATCTTGCAAAACTAGGTATTAAGTTATTGTCATGGCATGGCCTTAAGAAGCTTACTACCATAACAGGTTCTTTGGTTTAACTGGTTTTTCACTATCTTCCGAAATGAGTAGGAATGCTGTACTGGCACCAATGTTCTATGAAAACCAGTTCTATGAAGACTACTTCCTTTATTTGCCAGGAACGTTCCTTTTATTCCAATATATCACTGGATAATTAAAATAACTATGATACATGTGATTTTGCTTTTCTTGAATTTATCTGTGTTTCCTTTCATCTGTATTCTTTTCATCATACTGTGATTTATATTGAGCTCAGTGGAGTAAAAATCTCACCTTGTTCTTAAATGTAAACTTTAACCAAACAGATTCAACTTTTCCCTATCAAGCTTCTGTTATAGTCAAATGCCAGAATGAAATCTTTAATTAGTACTGCCAACTCTCATTTTCACTTAACATTGTGCACACTGAATATTTTGGAATTGGGAATTTTTAACTCCCAGTCCTGCCCTACTCCTGCTCATGTTGTATGCCATGTACCTAATAGAAATTTCTACTTATAGCTGAGAAACTTTATTCAGACTGCTGTATGAATTTAAATGCTTAGAACACAAACCTGTATCTGTTTGTTCAGCAATCTTCCTTGCAATCCCTCCACCTTTTGATCTGTTCTTTCACTTTTTCTTTAAAATGTTATGAGGGTTTTGGCGTCAGTTCACATAACGTAAATATCTGGTTCCATGTAGAATATCCACGCATGTACAAGGGGCAGAAATCTCTTTGGAGATGATTCGGTTGAAGGAGAAAGTTGCCACATTTTCATCAACATCCCCTTTCAGGAACCTTGAGATCATCACTACCTTGGGAGTAGGTGGATTTGGGAGAGTTGAGCTGGTAAGAAGATTTCCTCCTGTAGAAAATATGATATTGCACATTTTTGATTACCAGAAATATACAGGGGTGATATTGGTATTTGTGAATTGACGGTTCAATGTACACTTGGCCCAATTTTCTTTAGTATGAATGAGAATAGAATAGAAAATCTGATACATTGCAAAATGGACTGATTATATACTACAGCCATTTTGTTCTGTGGTTGAAACTCAGCGTCAGCCACATTGATTTTTATTACTATTCCAGTGATGGTGCTTTATTTAAGTTTTGCTTACAACTGGCTTCATCTCCCAATCTTAGAAATTCAGCTTGGTCTTATAGCAAGCAAGATGCATGTCAGTTAGTTCCAACACTGATTTAAAAAAAAAATAAAAATCGTAGGTTTGTTTATTGTTTATATTACTTGCTTCATTTGCAGTAATAATCAAAGTTTATTGACAATGTCACCTAATAAATATAACTTCCATTGAAACATTTAAACTTCTCTAACTTTCACTTAATGCTCACTTACTTAGGCAGTTACTGCGCTTTCTCTTCATTTACAAAGCATACATGTCTTTCAAGAAGTAACGTTCAAAGTGAATACATTTCTCAAAGTATGGTTTGGCCAGTTGATTATAAAGCCCTAAGACTATTTCTATAGAATTACACATGGATGGATATAATCTACATCTGGTTAACATTTCTATGAGGTGAAATTAAGCCTGGTAGTGCCTACAAGTCCTCAACTTCCTAAAATGGTGTCCGTGGCACACAACTGTAGGGCCATGTCAGCATTAAGGCTGTCTGCAAAATCACCGAGAATCAATGAAAAATGTCAAAGAAACTGGCGAAAACCAAGCAGAATCATAGTGAAGCTGCAAGGAGAGAATTCTGAATCGTAATTCTGAGATATAGCAGTCTACATCGGGCACTAGATGGAAATTATTTTCTTTAATGAATGGATGAAATGTTCAGATTTAAAGTGAAATTCTAGGCTGAGAAACTAAAAAAGGCTTAAATATTGTATTAAGCTAAAGTGCCTTGTTATAATTATTTCAAGCTGTAATGAAAAAAATAATTAGATTAGATTCCCTACAGAGTGGAAACAGGCCCTTCAGCCCAATAAGTCCACATCAACCCTCTGAGGAGTAACCCACCCAGACCCATTTCCCTCTGACTAGTGTACCTAACACTATGGGCAATTTAGCATGGCCAATCCACCTAATCTGCACATCTTCGGACTGTGTGAGGAAACCGGAGCACCCACGGGGAGAACATGCAAACTCCACACAGACAGTCACCCGAGGCTGGAATTGAACCTGGGACCCTGGTGCTGTGAGGCAGCAGTGGTAACCACTGACCCATCATGCTGCCCCTTGTAATTGTAAGGAAAGGATTCTTATGAGGAAAAGTGGAGGTGTAAGGGGGTGAACAGCAAGGTAAGTGGAATGACTGTCAGTGGAATATCCCCTTCTCAATGCTGGGACAGTCAAACAGGCGTTGAAGCCCTTTAAACAAGGAAACAAGGGACCCATGGGAGGCCAAAGACAGCTGGCACAGGTTTTGTTGTCATGATCCCTGCATGGCAAGATCCCACCCAGTGCTGGGTCGATAAAAGTGGCAGGGGGCTGAGGTCTTTTAGTGGGCATTAAATGGCAATCCTTGTGGCTGTAAGAAGGTAGAAGGATTCCCACATGACAGAGCCTTGATAGCCAAGGTTGTCCCAAAGTTAACTGCCCTTTTTCTGCCTGACTGCTCTGAAATGTTGTGAACCTGATATATTTGTCAGCCCAATGACACAAGGCATCTGTGACCTCCTTTATAGGTCACTGATTGAGAAATGGCACATAATAAATCTCCAAAAGAAAATTGTTGGAATAAGTCACAGGCCATAAAGAAGAGGGCAAATGTCACATTATAGGCTACAGTCACTGTGTATTTGTCACTTCCTATTGGCATCAGTTCTTGTTCTAGCATTGTGCGAAGCTCATACAAGCAAATGAACATACAAACTAGGAGCAGAAACAGACCAATCACTGTTAAATAAAACAATGGTTAATCTGTCTGCCATTTGAATTCCACATTCCCTTGATTTCCTTGCCTAACACGGATCCAACCACCTCCACTGTGATGAGAAGAGACCTCCACTGTGATGCGTTTCCAGTGGCTACTGTGGATTTGAGAAACACCTTCATTAGCATATCTCAAAGTATAGCCAAGTTTGCAGATGACACAAATAGATGGGAATGCAAATAATGAGGATGACACTAAGAGTCTGCAGAGGGACATGATCAGGTTAAGTGAGTGGGAAATAACTTGGCAGATGGTTGATAATTTGGGAAAATGTGAGACTATGCACTTTGGAAGGAAGACTAGAAGAGTTGAAATATTGCTTAAATGAGAAAGACTGCAGAAAGCTATGGAATAGAGGGATTTGGGAATCCTTAACCATGAATTACAAAAAACAAGCATCCAACTTCTGTGAGTAATAGGGAA
The DNA here is from genome assembly GCF_004010195.1 of Chiloscyllium plagiosum. Classification (NCBI taxonomy): domain Eukaryota; kingdom Metazoa; phylum Chordata; class Chondrichthyes; order Orectolobiformes; family Hemiscylliidae; genus Chiloscyllium; species Chiloscyllium plagiosum. Next base: position 124,449,167 of record NC_057710.1, read on the forward strand.
GACAAATGAAATGTTGACCTTTATTTGAAAGAGAATTGTTAAAGAATTCCTACAGTGTGGGAACAGGCCATTTGGCCCAACAAATCCGCACCGACCCTCCAAAGAGTAACACATCCATTCCCCTACCCAATTACTTCACATTTTCCCTAACTAATGCACCTAACCTACACATCCCCGAACATTATGGCCAATTCACCTAACCTGCATATCTTTGGACTGTGGGAGGAAACCGGAGCACCCGGGGGAAAGCCACGCAGACATGGGGAGAATGTGCAAACAGTTTGGGGCCCTTATATAAGAAGAGATATACTGGCACTGGAGACAGTTCAATCAAGTTATATATGTACAGGGACTGTCTTATTAAGGGCAGATTGAGTAGATTGGGCCCATGACAAATCAACATTATTGAAACACATAAGATTCTGGGAGAATTTGACAGTGTAGATATGGAAAGGTTGTTTCTCCTTGTGTGAGAATTTGGACCAGATGGCAAGATCTCAGAATGAGGGCTCACACATTTAAGACAGAGATGAGGAGGAATTTCTTATCTCAGAGGATAGTGAACCTGTAGAATTCTTTATCACAGAGGACTGTAGAAACTGGTCATTATGTATCTTAAAGGCTGAGATAGATTTTTAATCAATAAGGATTAGATTAGATTACATTACAGTGTGGAAACAGGCCCTTCGGCCCAACAAGTCCACACCAACCCACCCATACCCCTACATTTACCCCTTACCTAACACTACGGGCAATTTAGCATGGCCAATTCACCTCAGCTGCACATCTTTGGACTGTGGGAGGAAACCGGAGCACCCGGAGGAAACCCACGCAGACACGGGGAGAATGTGCAAGCTCCACACAGTCAGTCGCCTGAGGCGGGTATTGAACCCGGGTCTCTGGCACTGTGAGGCAGCAGTGCAAACCACTGTGCCACTGTGCCGCCCCGATAACAAGGGTTATGGGGAAAAGGCAGGAAAATGAAGCTAAGGATTATCAGGTTTGCCATGGATCTGATTGAATGGCAGAGCGGAGTGGATGAGCTTATTTCTGCTGCTATGTCTTTTGATCTTATGGTCTAATCTCAAATGGCCACCACTTTCTGCAATCTCTCCAAATTTGACAGCTTCTGTTCTTGAGGGCTCAGCCTTACACAGCTTTATGAAAGCACTGCCATTTCCCTTCACAACTCAGCTGTCTTCCAGATTTCAACTTGTTTGAGAAAGTGAGAGTCATTTTCTGTGCATCCTGTGTGCCCTTGGTAAAATCAGAAAGATACAAAAACATTTCATAATTGGCTGGCTCTATGACCATATTGGTAATCTCTGTGACCTTAATTACTTATGTACCTAGGATCTGACCCTTTGTTTGGACCTTGTAAAATTGGTCAATATTAGGAAGTCATTGAAAAGTCAGCCCCATGCCAACCCATGCCATTTTATCAGCCCCCCCCAACCCTCCCGCACCCCCACCCAGCAGTGGCAAAACTCTTTCATTTCCTTAATCAAGTAGAGTTGTGAAACTTGAAAGGGTTCAGAAAAGATTTACAAGGATGTTGCCAGGGTTGGAGGATTTGAGCTATAGAGAGATGCTGGGGCTGTTTTTCCTGGAGCATCGGAGGCTGAGGAGTGACCTTATAGAGGTTTACAAAATGATGAGGGGCATGGGTACATCTCTAAGTTGGGTGACTTGTAAGGTGTAAGCACAAATGGTAATTTATTTATTTTGAAATGTCATGCAAAGGGTTATGGTTATACACTGCAGATCACAGTGTATAAATCAATCCTTAAAGTTTTGAAAAATCATTGCAAAAGCGTTGGTCAACTATTACTCTTTTATGGAATGAGTTAGTTGAATCCTGCCTCAATGATTGTCCCCAATGTTCACTTTGCTATAAAATTAATCAAGTGATTAAGATCTCGTCTTATTTCGCAAAATGTTTGCTTGGCTGAACTTTGGAGAGATCGAAGATAAAATGCATAAATTATGAGGCAGTTCAGGTCAACAAAAAGCAGAAATCCCTGGAATCCCGAGAAGGTATTTACAGTGAAACTGAGTTTGTAAATATCATGATGACTGAGCTGATGGCCCCAACCTTCACTATTGGGTGGTCAGAAGCTTCCATTCCTTCTTTCCTGTTTATTTCTTATAAATTTGCTTTACTCTTTGATTGTTAAATTCATATTAAGCATTCTTTATGCTTGAGCTTTCATTAATGCTCTTGAAAATCATAAGATTTAAAATTACTTTGAACAAATAGTGACAAAAACACAGCTCAACATAAATGTTCATTTTCACTGGAAGAACAATAGTGTAACAGAATGTACCTCCTTCCTTTTATTGAACCTGACCAGTGTATCTAATGAATACTTCATTGCCTTGTAAAATAAATATTTAAGAATGTAACTCTCAGCAATTAGCTGCTGTTTTTTGTAGGTAAAAATGAAGAATGAAGATGTGACCTTTGCTGTGAAATGCATTAAGAAAAAGTACATAGTTGACACAAGACAACAGGAGCACATACATTCAGAGAAGAAAATTCTAGAAGAGGCTTGCTCTCCATTTATTGTGAGGTAGGTTTTTTTTCTGGAAAATGGTTACAGGAAGACTCAACAATTCTATTGCTGAGTTGACAGTAATGTATGTGAAAAATTTAGTTTGAATTTGCATCTCTTAGGCTGTTTTACCTTTTACCAGCATGTTGTTTGAATAGTAATTGACAACTATTTCCTTATTTCTGCAAAGATATGTCAGAGCCAGATGCTGAGTCGATCTCTCCTCTGCTGGGATCACTATTAACATTTAGTTAAAAACATATTTTGATAACATGCTGACATCCTAAAGCAGTAGTTTCTTTCCATGTTATTAATTTGATTGAGAGACGGTATCGAGAGTCATTTTATTATAATTTGAACAGAAATGCTGTTTTAATTTTGACAGGTAATTTAAAATAGTGTCAGCGGAGTCATTCCTGTTTCTCAGTGGGAATGACAGGGAACAACAATTTATGGTTCGCAACCAAAAACTGATGTGTTGTTTCTTCAACTGTGCATAAATTAATTATTTCCTTTGTGGGCCTTGCCTTTCCGAAATAATAAGGCCTTTGATCAGATTGGAGCACTGAAAGAAGGAATAGGCAATGCAATTATGGCAACGTTAGGGGAGTAATTTTATGATGCTGTAGGATTAAACATGAATAAGGCTCAAAACATAGTTTGGGCACTGTGTATGATTGACCTTTGACAAATACTGAAGAGGCTGGAGGAAGAGTCCCTGAGCAGTAGCACAGTGCAAATGGTGCAACAGGGCACAGTACATGATCCAAAGGTCACTGATGCAATGCCACAGATCTTGGTGCAAGATGTAGATGGGTCCTTGCCCAACACATAGCCACTTGTGGACATGGGAATGGTGGTAGTGCTTCATGAGCAATGTCTCTGTTTTCATTGCAGCACAAGCTGCAGCCACTCAATGGTGGGAATTTCACACAGAGGCAGTGGCCACATGCCCTGGCTTAAACAAACCCACCGCTGCACGGCTGGAAGTAACAAGTTACCTTTAAAGACATTAGGCCATTACATGACTCAGGGTGAGAATTCTGTCCCTATCTAAGAGCAAGTCCCACCTCCCAGAGTTGTTGGCTAGCCAAAGGGTTGACAACTCTCTAGTCCCAGCACTGCCATTGGCGTGGGTGGCCACTGCTGGGACTACACGCCATTCCTAATGATAATCATCACTGGTGACATACCATAATGCAGAGAGCCCCATTGGGCACCTGATGTCCAAAGAAAGCCATCAGGGTTTACCTGGAAGCCTTTCCATATGACATAAGTGCTATCATTTCTAATACAATCAAAACAACAGCCAGAAGAGGGCATTAAATGACTAGTCACTGGCCACCTAAAAGCTTCAGATGGTCCAAAGATGAATGGGCTATTTAATGCCTCTTCCTCTGCAGGGAAAATCCCAGCAGCAATGGTTAGGTGCAGGCACGGCACATATGCAATGACCTCCCTCTATCAGGCCACCCACATATATTTAACACTTCTCTTCCTCCCTTGTTCCCCAGTTTCCTGATAGGTGGTTTGGAAAATTCCAGCCAAGATCCAGTCCTGAACTGAAAGTTCTGAATGAAGTCATGAAATCTCAGTTTGGTGCCACCTAGGGTCAGACTGCTGCCATCATGGGTGTGGATATCAGTGCTAAGCGGGTGTCAGTCCAACCCTCTGTCTATCTGTGGATTGCTGAGTGCCCATGGTAGTGATGGTTGTCTCTTGGAGCATAAGGCCTCTGTGCTTTCTCAAGATGGTAGTGTTTGTCCTCCCACCAATGCCACTCTGTATGTGCCCTTGCTGATCGGTGTCAGCCAACCCGTCCAGACTGATATGGTGCAGTTTGAGGCTGAGCTCTTCAGGCCCAGAGCACCTTGACCATGCCTTGTAAAGCCATTTGAATTCTCCCCAGTGGTTGTTACAGGTATCATTTGTTCAGCTTGCAAGATCATAGGGTCCCGAAAGTGTGGAAACAGGCCCTTTGGCCCAAGAAGTCCACACCGACCCTCCGAAGAATAACTCACCCAGACCCATACCCCTGCATTTAACCCCTAACTAATGCACCTAACCTACACATCCCTGAACGCTATGGGCAATTTAGCATGGCCATTCCCTAACCTGCACATCTTTGGATTGTGGGAGGAAATCAGAGCACCCGGAGGAAACCCACGCAGACACGGGAAGAATGTGCAAACTCCACACAGACAGTCGCCTGAGGCTGGAATTAAACCCAGGTCCCTGGAGCTGTGTGGCAGCAGTGCTAACCACTGAGCCACCATGCTACCCCAAGTCACTATAGGGATATTCAGGGCTATTATCATTATAAAAGCTGCTGACAGTGCCATTCTTACTCTCCAGACAGTGCTGTCCTTACCCTACTTTGAAGGTGCACATCTGTCTGCATGAGTTGGCAGATTTTCTATGAGCAGCTCTTCAGCAAAACTGAAGTGAATGTCACCATAGTCCCAGTCAATTGTCTCATGACAGAGAGAGATAACTGATGGTGAGTTTAACCGGAATATCAACATCCCCCAGGAGAGGGGTGAGGTTAACAAAGTGGGGCAATCTCAATGTTCCCAGGAATGGAACCCATGATGTTCGTACCACCCTGCATTGCAAATAAGTTGTATAGCTAACTGAGAGGATTGGCTGACTGACAGAAGGCAAAGAGTGAGGATAAAGGGGTCTTTTTCTGGATGGCAGCTAGTGACTTGTGGAGATGTGCAGCTGTCAGTGTTGGGATCACAACTATTCACATTATATATTAGCGATCTCTACAAAGTAACTAAGGGTATTGTCGCTAAGTTTGTGGATGACACAAAGGTAGGTGGAGGGATGGGCAGTGTTGCGGAAGCAGGGAGACTGCTGAAGGACTGGTACAGGTTAGGAGAGTGGGCAAAGAAGTGGCAGATAGAATACAATGTGGCAAAATCTGAGGTTATGCACTTTGGTTGGAAGAATGGAAGTGTAGACTATTTTTTGTATGGGGAAAGACTTCAGAAGCACAAAGGGACTTGGGAGTCCTTGTGCAGGATTTTCTTAAAGTTAAAATGTGGGTTTTGAATGGCATTCAGGAAGGCAAATGCAATTTTAGCATTCATTGTGAGAGGGCTAGAATACAGCAGAACTGCACCACTGAGGCTGCATAAGCCTGTGTTTCGACCACATGGAATCATAGAATCATAGAGATGTACAGTATGGAAAGAGACCCTTCGGTCCAACCTGTCCATGCTGACCAGATATCCCAACCTATTCTAGTCCCACCTGCCAGCACCCGGGCCATATCCCTCCAAACCCTTCCTATTCATATACCCATCCAAATGCCTCTTAAATGTTGCAATTGTACCAGCCTCCACCACTTCCTCTGGCAGCTCATTCCATACACGTACCACCCTCTGCATGAAAAAGTTGCCCCTTAGGTCTCTTTTATATCTTTCCCCTCTCACCCTAAACCTA
>NC_057710.1:124456184-124527906 GCF_004010195.1 Chiloscyllium plagiosum
AACTGTTTCAAGACATCCAGCACTTCCTCCTCTGTAATCTGGACACTTTGCAAGATGTCACCATCTATTTCCCTACAGTCTATACCTTCCAAATCCTTTTCCACAGTAAATACTGATGCAAAATATTCATTTAGTATCTTCCCCATTTTCTGTGGCTACACACAAAGGCCACCTTGCTGATCTTTGAAGGGCCCTATTCTCTGAGGAGAAAGTGAGGACTGCAGATGCTGGAGATCAGAGCTGAAAATATGTTGCTGGAAAAGTGCAGCAGGTCAGGCAGCATCCAGGGAACAGAAGAATCGACGTTTCGGGCATAAGCCCTTTTTCAGGAAGGCCCTATTCTCTCCCTAGTTACCCTTTTGTCCTTAATATATTTGTAAAAACCCTTTGGATTCTCCTTAATTCTATTTCCCAAAGCTATCTCGTGTCCCCGTTTTGCCCTCCTGATTTCCCTATTAAGTTTACTCCTACTGCCTTTATACTCTTCTAAGGATTCACTCGATCTATCCTGTCTATACCTTACATATGCTTCCTTCTTTTTCTTAACCAAACCCTCAATTTCTTTAGTCATCCAGCATTCCCTCTACCTACCAGCCTTTCCTTTCACCCTGACAGGAATATACTTTCTCTGGATTATTGTTATCTCATTTCTGATGGCTTCCCATTTTCCAGCTGTCCCTTTACCTGTGAACATCTGCCTCCAATCAGCTTTCGAAAGTTCTTGCCTAACACCGTCAAAATTGGCAGTTTTGGATTGCATATCTCAGGGAAGGTGTGCTGGCATTGAAGGGAGTCCAGAGGTGGTTTACAGGTATGATCTCAGGATGAAAGGCTTGTCATATGACAAGCATTTGCTGACTCTGGGTCTGTACTCATTGGAGCTGAGAATGAAAAAGGGGATCTGGTCGAAACTTACAGAATACTGAGAGACCTGTATAGAGTGGACATGGAGAAGAAGTTTCCATAAATAGGAGAGGTTGGATCGAAGGCATGTCCTCAGAGTGAAGTGATGACCCTTTAGAACTGAGATGAGGAGGAATTTCCTCAGGCAGAGGCTGGTTAATCTGTGGAATTCATTGCCGCAGAAGGCTATGGAGACCAAGTAATTGAGTGTAGTTAAAACAGGGATAGGTGGATTCTTAAACAAAAACAGAAATTGCTGGAAAAATTCAGCAAGTTTGGTAGCATCTGAGGAGAGAAATCAGAGTTCATATTTTGTTTATTTTGGTTCTGATTTCAAGAGTCTGCAGTTCTTTCAGTTTTTTTAATAGATAGGTTCTTGATTAGTAAGGGGATCAAGAGTTACAGCGAGAAGGCAGCAAAATGGTTTAACTCTGCTCCGCTATCTTATGGCCTCATAGTCTTGTGAAAACCCCCAAGCAGTTCACCAAACTCAGATTCAGCATCAGCAACTAAACTGAGAGTGGTTGATGAACTTCAACTGGGACAACAAATCCATCCTAGGACAAGCCAAACAGAGACATGCACAAGAATTCCTAGAAGCATGGCATTCCAACCGGAACTCTATCAGCAAACACAGTGAATTGGACCCCATTTACCACCCCCCTGAAAAAAAGAACCGGAAATGACATCACCATAGGAAATGATGTCACCATGGGAAATGACATCGCCAACCCAAGGAAATCCAAACATCGAAATAGAAAGCAGGAAACACCAGGAGTGCTTTGCTGGAGGCTCACTAAAGATGTTAACTAGTATGGTGATGAAATGTCTGAAAATGAACCTTCCTCCTCACCGAGCAAACCTACATCACTTCATTAATGTTCAGCCTCCCATCTTACCAAATGTGCTGAATGAGCTAGACATTGAGAAGAGTCAACATGGAAATCAGAGTGGGTACCTGGTCTATTTAGCTCACCACTGGCTCTGAAGGGCCTCCATGTTGGACACTGGGCATATGCATCTCAGGGCACACTTCATGGGCATACCTCATATACACTGACATTGGCATTCAATATGTGCTGGCCTCCAAGAACCTACATGGCACATCTCCCAACCCCATGGAGGATGCTTCTTCACTTCAATGCTGCACCTCAGGCTGTGCCAGTAAGTATCGTAGTAATGCTTCAGCAAGGACACTTTGCACCCATCTGGATGACATGTTCCCTCAGCCAGAGAGAGACCAGGCCCTTATTGCTTCTGTCTTATTTTGCCATTTGGCAGAGACACAATGTAATCAACAGACCTCAGTCAGGTTAAAGGGTAGCAGTAGTTGCTAAGGATGACTCACGCAGTGTGTGAGAAGCAGTTTCTGATACCAAGGGCCTGCTTAGGGCAGAGAAAGTCGGGACAGGTGGTGCGTCATTCACTTCCTCACCCTTTATAGGAAGAGGATCCTGATACTGACTGTCCTAAGGAGGCCCTGGAATAGTATCCGAGACTGCTCCTCACACACGGTGCTGGTCATCCTCAATAAACACCACCGCCCTTTGATGTGATTGAGGTCTGTTGACAAACATGACAATCATATTATGTTTGTACTAAACTGCAAGGCAAGGCAGAAGCATATGAGTTAAGAGGAAGAAGCCCACTGTAGGGCAGAAAGAGTCAGGACAGGTGGCATGTCATTCAATTCCTCACCCTCTTAAGAGGATCCTGACTCTGACTCCCTATATTGGGCTTTTCCCTCTTAACAAAGAGAGAAGCAGATATTACATGAGATGAAAGTGGCTGGCCATATCTATTACTGAGGGTGCAAGTAACAAGTGATTTGGCAATGCAGGCAGTATGCAATGTTAGTGATGTCAGGGGCTGGGTGGATAACAAAGAATGAGGGAAGATGTTATTGGCTTTAGATTTGTAGAGCTTGGTCCATACTGGGAGGTAGGTGCAATAGCAGAGATAAAGTAAGTGTGAGATATTGGAGAAAAGATAGTGGGACTTAAGGTGGTGGAGCGGAGTAGGTCATTGATCTTCCTACAGTGCCATATATTCCTCAAATGCCAGAGACTGCTTTAACCTAGGTGGCAACCTCAGGCCAGGCTGGCATGGTCTGGTGTTGTGGCCTCCTGTGTTGGTCTTGTGGAAGAGGACATCCCACCCTGTCCAGCAGTACCTCCAGGACCCTGCCTGCAAAGCAGGGCATTGATTTCCCTGCCTGACACGTCTGAGGCAATTAGCAGAAATCGTGCAGGGCAACTCCAGCTTGATTGTGTTTGTCGTGTTTACAGAGAACGCAGGCACAAGAAATGCTGGTGAATTCAGGGATATCCAGCAGGCTCTTTTGAGAATGAGGTATGGTATGATGATGGATGCTATAAGGTGCCTGGTTAATGAAATGTGTCTGGTAAGATACAATAAGAAAACTTGTTATGGCGTAAGGTGGAAATCCCTCATCAGATCTTGCACAACTTGGACTGAGCCCAAACAAAATTTCAGCTCATTGCCTTTATTGGCAGAACAGAAAGATCTGGTCTTTAAGTACAGCTTTCCTTTAGTAGCAGTACATGGTGAGCTTGACATAAAATTGAATATTATCTGGAAGGTCAAGACTTTTGCTTTATTCAATGAAAAGGAAGTGACAATAGTGAATAGTATGAAGTTGATTTATTCATATTAATGGAAAAGCACAGCAGGTCAGGCAGCATCCAAGGAGCAGGAGAATCAACATTTTGGGCATAAGCCCTTCTTCAGGAATCATTCCTGAAGAAGGGCTCATGCCCAAAACGTCGATTCTCCTGCTCCTTGGATGCTGCCTGACCTGCTGCGCTTTTCCAGCAACACATTTTTCAACTCTGATCTCCAGCATCTGCAGTCCTCACTTTCTCCTTATTCATATTAATCACTAGAGTAAAATTTGAAATATAATGCCAAGTGAAAATAAGTTATACACGTTTACCCTTCAGAAATTATTACAATAAATAAATAACAGTAGCTTGAGCTCGTTTTTCCAATATAATGGGGGATTTTGTGTAATCCAGAATGGCATCAGTAGTAGATGTTCAATCCCCATATGAGTTGAGAAAGTATCTGGAGTCTTCCGTCTCACTCTGCTCATAGTGGCATCATGGTATAAGCCTTGATCTTCTAACCAATGAGTGTAGAATATGACGAGAGGGAGTAAGAATGGGGTAAGAAGGGGGCTGGAGTTTACTACTACTCAACGTTTTACCTAGTGGTCAGTGAAAAATATTATGAACTACAACCAGTGAGAGGCGATGAGTGCTGCTCCACTTCTGCAACGAAAAGAGCAACAAAATTAAAGGTTACATGGGACAGTTACAGGCCAAAGATTGAATGCAAAATTTGTAAGAAAGGTCTGTGTGAGCTGCTGGAACCCTTGGTTTGGGAATTCAATGGTAGATAGGAAGAGAGGTAGTTACATCATGACTCATTCCTTCCAGCAAGGTCAAAACAGGATTTCCATTGTAACCACCTGAAACACCTCAGCTGATTGCTGTAAACTGACAGACCGAGGACTGTTGCTTGTTTTCCCTGGTACTGTCGCCACTATCTTTCAAACGGAAGCATTCAAAGATCAAAATTTCTGACTGAATTTTCAACCCTGAGGGGTGTTAGTGGGCTCTCATAGCATTCCCATGATGATTGACATTAGACACTGCTCTCGATTTTCCACCTTGCTCCACTATTTGTACCAGAGGAAAATGTAGCCCCAAAATAGGTCATTTAAGTCAGAGATTTACTGACTCGTAGCTGCAATACTTGAACAATTTCCAGCTCCTTCGAATATTGAGGACATGAACAGCACTGTGGCATTTTGAGCACCGATGTGCAGTATTAAGGAGACAGAGATGAATCATTTTGAGTTGCCTGAGTCCTTTAATTGCACTGCAACAGGGAAAGTAATCAGTTTGCTTGTACTTAACTTATTGCAGAAAAACTGAAGTAGATCTGACGATAGTTTTTGAATGGCTATTCCTATTATTGCATCCTCTTTGTCTGGAAGACATTCAAAGGGAGGCAATGGCAAGAAAAATGGATTTTTACTTTAATGGAAATATCTAAACCATTTAAAACAAACGTAGTGAATAAACAATAGGATACAATTGGATATGGAATGCATAAATGAATCAATCCAGAGAGATAATGACAAATTAGAATGTAGCATTCAAATTGTTCATGAATGCAATGAATTTTATAATCTTGGATGTTATCTTTAGAATGCTTTTCTTTCAGGATCTTTTGTTCCTGTAATGTTATCTTTTAGTTTATAGGTGTACTTCAGTCGAATACATAGAGGACACTCTAGCTTTGTATACTGCATATACATGTTCAAAAGTAGCCAACAGAACATCTAGCTCTTTGGTAACAAAAAGAAATATCACTAATATTCTAGTTGTTGCTCCTTATTTGTGTTTATTCATATGCAAAACTCGTACCTCCAGTACGGTAAGGTCAGTTGTTTTGCTTTAGAGTATGGGGAGGTGGTAAAGTATGCTAATGTCATTGAACTAGAAATCTATGTGCAGAGGCTAATGTTTTGGGTGTAGTGGTTTGAATCCCATATACTGATCTTTAAATTCAATTCATAAAGCTGGAATTAAACATTCTTTTAATGATAAACATGACACCGTCGTTTTTAAGATTTGTCATAAAAGGCCACCTGTTTCATTACACTCTTTATGGGTAAGAGGTTTTCTGTCACTTCCTTGCCTGGTTTGGCCCCCACGTGACTCCAGATCCACACCAATGCTGCTATCTCTTCACTACTTCCTGAAATGACCCAACAAGGCATTCAGTTGTACGAAATTGAATCTAAGCTTCAGAAATGAAATGAAAACAACCTATCACTGGAAATGACAATGGCAATTGATGTCATCATAATCATTGAATCATGCCTGTACTTAAGAAAAATTAGTATTTATTACAAATCAGTAGCTTCTAACTACAAATAAACAATTATGAACCTTTAAAATATAAATGTATTATTTAAAACTCCAGATTGACTCATAAAACTATCCTTTGTATGCCCATACAAGCAAAAATATAAAACACATGGATGTTGTGGATGGAGGGAAAGAGTGGGAAAGTACTTCATTGTCTTTGTCCACAGGGTTTGCTGAATGATCATTTTGCTGATCAGAATGCTGTTTCTCGATCTTTCTTCTCTAGATAAGAGACCCAGATAAGAGAGAGAGAAGAAACAATTTGACCACTGTCTCTTGACATTCAATGGCATTACCATCACGGGATCCCCACTGGCGACATCCTGGGGGTTACCATTGAGCAGAAACTGGACTGACCAAGCCATATAAATATAGTGGCTACTAGAGCAGGCCAGAAGATAAGAATGTTGCAGTTAATAACTCACCTCCTGATTCCTCAAAGCTAGTTCACCGTCAACAAGACATACATCAGGAATGTGATGGAATACTCCATACCTGCCTGGATGGGTTCAGCTCCAACAAAACTCAATTTGACACCATCTAGGACAAGCAGCCCACTTGATTGGCAACACATCCTGAAACATAATGCTTAGTAACAGCAGTGAGTACAACATCTAGAAAAAAATCACCAAAGCATTCTTTACAGCACCTTCCAAACTCACAATCACTTCCATAATGAAGGACATAGACAGCAGGTACATGGTAACACCACTATTTGCAAATTCCCTTCCAAGCCACTCACCATCCTGACTGGAAAATATATCGTCATTGCTTTGCTGTCACTGGATCAAAGTCCTGGAATTCCCTTCCTAACGGCATTATGGGTCAACTTACAGCACTTGGACTGCAGCAGTTAAGAAGGCAGCTTGAGGGAACCTAAGGATGGACAATAAATACTGGTCGAACCACCAATGTTCTGATCCCATTAATGAATGAAACATATCTCACATACTAATCTAGCAATTTTATTTTTGATTAATTCATGGTGTCTCTGGCTAGGCCAGTATTTATTGCCCATCCCTAATTGCCCGAGGGCATTTGAGACATTGCAACATTGCAATATAGTGCAACTGTTCCCAATTAATTTTTGTAATTTTGCCAATTTCAAATGCACAAACCCGACTGCTCCCCAAACTTTATTTTCCTCCCCATGTGGACCTTAAAACCTACTCCCCTGTTCACTGCTCCCTAAGGCCTCCAATCCTTCCCTCTAAATGTCGCTTCCTTGCCTGATTCAAATACTCTGAGTCTGAGTCCTGAAGGTTTTAGTTTTAGGATTGTTTGGAGTGCTGGCAGCACCTACTGTTGAGCTTGGTGCTACTGGTCAAACAGATTAGCCACTTCAGAAGGTGGGTATTCCTCCCACTGTGAAATCCCAGCACATCATTGCTGCCGTCAGGCTCCTTCTGAATTCTGTCCACTTCACACCAACGACCTTCATCCGTCAAACACCCCACAACCTTGTAAATCTTTAATAAGAATTTAAGTGAGCTTTGTCAGTTCACCTGGTTTCTTATTTGATGTTGTAGACTTTTTCGCAGTTTTAAAGACAACAAGTATGTTTACATGCTGTTGGAGGCCTGTCTTGGAGGAGAGATTTGGAGCATCCTTAGAGATAGGTGAGCTGACTTAATATTTGTGTACAGACATTGTACTCATCTTTCTGACACAAGCTTTGTGGAACTTTGATAATAAATGATTATCTTATCTTACATTTTACACTGACAATGTGCCTCAATGCATTCCTTTCATGGCAGAGGTTGCTTTGATGAATTCACGGCAAAGTTTTGTACTTCTTGTGTGACTGAAGCATTTGATTACTTGCATCGTATTGGAGTCATCTACAGGGATCTGAAGCCAGAGAATCTGATGCTGGATAGTGAAGGATACATAAAGTTGGTAAATAACAAATATTATATTGATTCTTGAGAATTAAATGCACTTGTACATATTAGTCTGGTTGTACTAGGCTAGCAACCTGATGGCTGTGAGTTTAAATACCTCCATTCCATGCAACATTGCAACATAGCATTAGGTTCAGCACAATCATTCTTAAGACCGTAAGACCATAAGACATAGGAGCAGAAACTAGTACATTCAGCCCATCGAGTCTACTCCACCATTCAATCATGGCTGATATGTTTCTCAACGCCATTCTCCCACTTTGTCCCTATAACCCTTAACCCACTTGACAATCAAGAACATATCTATCTCCATATCAATTATACTCAGTGACCTGGCCTCACAGTCTTCTGTGGCAAGGAATTCCATAGATTCAGCACTCTCTGGCTGAAGAAGTTTCTCCTCATCTCCGTTCTAAAAGTTTTTTTCCTTTACTCTAAGGCAATGCTCACAGTCTAACCTGCTCATTACTTCCTCAAAGAATTATAACAGACTTGTCAGGCATGACCTCCCCATGATGAAACCATGCTGACTTTGCCCTATTTTATCATGAACTTCCAAGTATTCGGAAATCTCATCCTTCACAATGGACTCCAAAATCTTACCCAGGACCGAGATTAGGCTAATCGGCCTGTAATTCTCCATCTTTTGCATTATTCCCTTTTTAAGCAGGAGTGTCACATTAGTGATTTTCCAGTCCTCTGGGACCCTGCCTGATTCCAGTGATTCCTGAAAGATCACCATAAACACCTCCACTATCTCTTCAACTATCTCCTTTCAAACTCTGAGGTGTAGTCCATCTGGTGTAGGTGATTTATCTTTCAGGTTTTCCAGCACCTTGTCCTTGGTCATGGCCACCATACTCAGCTCTGCCCTCCCCCACTTCCCCTCTCCCCCCGACTCTCTTAAATTTCTGAGATATTACTGTGTCTTCCATTTCCTTGTTCCCCATTAATATCTCTCTGGCTTCATTTTCCAGCAGTCTAATGTCCACTTTTGCCTCTCTTTTGCCTTCATATATCAAAAGAAACTTTTACAGTCTTCCTTTGTATTACTGACTAGCTTACCCTCCTATTTAATTTTGCTCCTTATTTCTTTTGTTGTTGCCCTCTGTTGGTTTTTGTAAGCTTCCCAATCCTCTGGTTGGTTAACACAACATTATTTTATATCAAGCCTTCAGCTTCAGTGATCTTTCTTAACTATTTGGCCCTATGTCTAGATTTTGTTAAAGGATTAGGCATTCTACTGATGTATTTTGTTTTATACATATTTTACGCATATTTAGATATTTTAAAATGTACTTTATTCCATTATTATTGTGACACTACAGTATTAGAAAGCCAATGGCATTTGATGCAGCAGGGCCAGATACTCCCTATGCATATCCCTATCAAGAACAATGTAGCCTAAGGCACATTCAGTAGGATTTGGTTTACAAGGCTATCAAAGAGAATGCTCATGGGCAAGTTCTAAGGTTCAAGAAACCGTCATAATTTGGATCTTTCAAGAAAATAAACTGACAATTAGGAAAGAGGAGGCAGCGCTGAATGTCTTAAAATGCATAAAAGTGGATAAATTCCTAGGACCTGTTCAGATGTATCCTAGAACTCTGTGGGAAGTTAGGGAAGTGACTGCTGGACCCCTTGTTGAGATATTTGTATCATCAATAATCACAGGTGAGGTGTTGGAAGACTGGAGGATGGCTAACATGGTGCCACTATTTAAGAAAGGTGATAAAGAAAAGCCAGGGAATTACAGACCAGTGAGCCTGACGTCGGTGGTGGGCATGTTGTCAGAGGGAATCCTGAGGGACAGGATTTATATGTATTTAGAAAGGCAAGGAACCAAATGGGATAGTCAACATGGCTTTGTGTGTACAAAATCATATCTCGTGAACTTGTTTGAGCTTTTTGAAGAGGGAACGAAGAGGATTGATGAGGACAGAGTATTTACTTCACTAAGGCGTTGGACAAGGTTCCTCATGGTAAATTGCTTAGCAAGGTTAGGTCTCATTGAATACAGGGAGAACTAGCCATATGGATACAGAACAGGCTCGAAGGTAGAAGACAAAAGGTTGTGGTGGATGGTTACCTTTCGGACTGGAAGCCTGTGACCAGTGGTGTGCCACAAGGATCGGTGTTGGGTCCACTACTTTTCATCAGTTATATAAATGATTTGGGTGTGAACGTAGGAGGTATAGTTAGTAACTTTGCAGATGACACCAAAATTGGAGGTGTAGTTGTCAGCAAAGAAGGCTACTTCAGTGTACAACAGGATCTTGATCAGATGGGCTAAGGGGTTGAGGAGTGGCAGATGGAGTTCAATTTCGATAAATGTGCGGTGCTGCATTTTGGAAAGGCAAGTCAGAGCAGGACTTATACACTTAATGGTAAGGTTCTGGGGAGTGTTGCTGAACAAAGACACCTTGGAGTACAGGTTCATAGTTCCTTGGAAGTGGAGTCACAGGTATAGTGAAGAAGGCGTTTGGTATGCATGCCTTTATTGGTCAGAGCATTGATTTGGGAGGTCATGTTGAGGCTCTACAGGACATTGATTAAGCCACTTTGAATATTGTATGCAATTCTGGTCTCCCTCCTATTGGAAGGATGTTGTGGAACTTGAAAGGGTTCAGAAAAGATTTATAAGGATGTTGCCAGGATTGGAGGATTTGAGCTATATGGAGAGGCTGAATAGGCTGGGGCTGTTTTCCCTGGAGTGTCGGAAGTTGAGGTGTGACCTCACAGAGGTTTATATAATCATGAGGGGTATGGATAGAATAACTAGCCAAGGTCTTTTCCCTGGGGTGGGGGAGTCCAGAACTAGAGGGCATAGCTTGAGGGTGAGAAAGAAAAATTTAAAAGGGACCTAAGGGACAACCTTGTCACACAGAGGATGGTGCATGTATGGAATGAGTTGCCAGAGGGCATGGTGGAGGCTGGTACAATTACAACATTTAAAAGACATCTGGATGAGTATGAGTAGGAAGAAGTTGGAGGGATGGTGGTAAATGGTAAATGGGACTCGATTGGGTTGGAATATCTGGTTGGCATGGACAAGTTGGACCGAAGGGTCTCTTTCTGTGCTGTACATCTCTATGACTCTATGAGAGTGACTACAATCCCCTTTAAGGAAAGGGAATTCTTGACCTCCCTGTCTACCGTAGGGGATATGCCAAATGCCATTTAGTGGTGTAGGCACCTGATTTTGCCAGATAGAATAACTAACCTTCTTTCCCCTAACCCCTGTCACTGGAAGGCTCATTGAATCAAATTAATGGCTGAGATTTCTGGTGAATGAGGATCACAGGTCAGAATCTTTCATCACTATCATAATTTTATAATAAGTAGTGTGGATAAATGGAAGATTAAATTTGACTGGTCCTGTTTCCAGGTTGACTTTGGATTTGCTAAGAAGATTGGCAAAGGTCAAAAAACATGGACATTTTGTGGCACTCCTGAATATGTAGCACCTGAGATCATCCTGAATAAAGGCCATGATTTTGGAGTAGACTTCTGGTCACTGGGAATTCTGGTTTTTGAACTTCTTACTGGAAGGTAAACAGACCCCTTGTGTAATTGACTGTATCTGTAGACACATCATGATGATGGGGACATCATGATGATGAACAACAACTAAAAAGTTAAATCTTATCAAACTATTGGGCCTATATTGAGTTAACTGATCGCAGCCAATGTGGCAATTAAATGGTATATTTGACTAATGTGTATTTGGGCTAATGAGAGTCAAGATTATTTAAATGCAAATTAGATTTGTGGATGTAGGTTTGCTCGCTTAGCTGGAAGTTTTGTTTTCAGATGTTACGCCACCATACTAGGTAACATCATCAGTGAGCCTCCAGATGGAGCACTGGTGGTATGTCCTGCTTTCTATTTATGTGTTTAGATTTCCTTGGGTTGGTGATGTTATTTCCCATGGTGACGTCATTTCTGGTTCTTTTTTGCAAGGGTGGTAAATGGGATCCAAGTCAATGTGTTTGTTGATAAAGTTCCGGTTGGAATGCCATGCTTCTAGGAATTCCTGTGCATGTATCTGTTTAGCTTGTCCTAGGATGGATGTGTTGTCCCAGTTGAAGTAGTGTCCTTCCTCATTTGTATGTAAAGATACTAGTGAGAGTGGATCATGTCTTTTTGTGGCTAGTTGATGTTCATGTATGCTGGTGGTTGGTTTCCTGCCTGTTTGCCCAATGTAGTGTTTGTTACAGTTCTTCCAAGGTATTTTGTAAATGACATTAGTTTTGTTTGTTGTCTGTATGGCGTCTGTCAAGTTCGTTAGCTGCTGTTTTAGTGTGTTGGTGGGTTTGTGATGCCTGGTGGGTTTGTGATGCCAAGAGGTCTGAGTATTCTGTTAGTCATTTCCAAGATGTCTTTGATGTAGGGGAGAGTGGCTAGGCTTTCTGGACGTGTTTTGTCTGCTTGTGTGGGTTTGTTGCTGAGAAATTGGTGGACTGTGTTCATTGGGTACCCCGTTCTTTTTGAATACACTGCATAAGGTGATTTTCCTCTGCTCTTTGTAGTTCCTCTGTGTTGCAGTGTGTGGTGGCTCATTGAAATAATGTTCTAAAGCAACTTCATTTGTGGGTGTTGGGATGATTGCTTCTGTAGTTCAGTATTTGGTCCATATGTGTTGTTTTCCTATAGATGTTGGTTTGAAGTTCCCCATTCCCCGTGCAAGACCATCAATAACACCTTTATGGTATAAAATTCACTAAAGAGGAGGAAACCAACAACAAACCGCCATACCTAGATGTCCCAGTAGAGCAAGCAGCCAATGGGGAACTTCAAACCAGTGTCTACAGGAAAGCAACACATATGGAGCAAATACTGAACTACAGAGGCTCACTGATAGTTTAGTAATGAAATGTCTGAAAATAAACCTTGCAGCTCAGCGAGCAAACCTACACCCAGAACTTCAACCTGAGCTACAAATCTTCTCAAAACTTGCTAGTTAGATTTGTTTTACAAGTAATGATTTGCAATATGGCAAATAAGTTATTTGGCACTTGGCATGTGGTAATTGTAATGTGCTTTGGAGCTTTAAGATTGCCTTTACACCTACAGTTTTCAAAGCTCTCCAGGATTGGGATTATTTGCAATGATTACAATGGGCAAATGTTGAACTACTGTTGTATTATGTGATTATGAGTTGGATAGCTGGTTTACATTGCAGAGTGATGTCAGCAGCGTGGGTTCAATTCCTGCACAAGCTGACGTTACCATGAAGATCCTCCCTTCTCAGTCTTCCCCTTGTCTGAAAGTTGGTGATCATCAACTAGGCAAAAGTGAGGACTGCAGATGCTGGAAATCAGATTTTAGATTAGAGTGGTGCTGGAAAAGCACAGCAGGAAAAGGTAGCAAAGAGTAAGCAAATGTGCCTGTGGTAGCGAGTCTGTATCAGTACATGGTTTGAAGAGCTTCAGGGCAGAGGAGATGACCTGGGGGTTGCAGTAAGAGAGAAGAGCCCCACCTCCTCTGTGACCTATCACCTCTATCCCCACCCCCATTCATCTATTGTACTCTTTGCTACCTTTTCCCCAGCCCCTCCTCCCCCTCCCCCACTTATCTCTCCATCCTCCAGGCTCCCCGCCTCCAATCCTGATGAAGGGCTTTTGCCCGAAATGTTGATTTTGCTGCTCCTCGGATGCTGCCTGACCTGCTGTGCTTTTCCAGCACTACTCTGATCTAAACTCTGAAACTTGGTGATCTTCAGGTTAAATGCACCACCAGTTGTCTCTCACTCATGCGAGAGCAGACTATTGTGACTTTACCTTTATGTGATTACCAAGATATTAAAAAGTGAAGAGTGTGAGCTTTGGTCTTTTTGTACCAACACTTCTTTACTATATGGATTAGGACTTCTATCCCAATGACCAAGACCATAAGACATTGGACTTAGAAATAGGCTATTGCGTACATTAAGTCTGCTCTGCCGTTCAACAACATCATGGCTGATATGCATAACTGCTCCTTTTTCTCTTAGTGGTTAAAAAAATTATCTTAGCCTTGAACATAATTAACAATTCAGCCTCTAGAGCACTATATGGTAAAGACTTCCATGGACTGACTACCCTCAACAAAAGAAATGCCTCCTCATCTCGGTCTTAAGTGGGCAACCTGTTATTCTGAGATTATGCCCTCTGATGCTAAACTCGCCCATAAGAGGAAACAACCTTTCCACATCTACCTGTTAAGTCTCCAAAGAATTGTGTATGTTTCAATTTGACTGCCTCTCATAAGGATGCATGGTGTTGGAAATAGTATGACAGCATAGAGAGAAGATTGGGTAATTAATAGATGACAGGAGCTTGTAACAGGGGCATTTTCTGGAGAAAATGAACCTTCCCTGGAATGCCAGAGTGCCAATATACCTTTCCAGAGGATGTTTTCTCAGAATAAATGGGTGTCAATTTAAAACTGAAATGAGGAGGAATTTCTTTGTGAATCTTTGGATCTCCTTGCCACAGAGAGCTATGGGAGCAGGTCCTTGTGTATGTTTAAGGCTGAGATAACTGAGTATCGATTAGAGGGGGAATCAAGGATTATAAAGAAAGGGCAGGAAAGAGAACATGAAGGATACGGATCAGCTCTGATCTTATTGAATGGTGGAGCAAGCTTGAGGGACTGAATAGCCCATAACTGTTCCTCTTCCTTATGGCCTTACTGTCCTTAGCTAAGGGCACCAAATTGTTCACTATATTCCAGGTGTGCCTTGTATTCCTTTAGCAAGACCTCCCTATTTTTATCCTCTGTTACATTTGAAATCAAGACCAGCATTCCATTTGCTTTCCCTATTATCTGCTGCACTTGAACTGTTTACCTGCTGAGGTAGCTTTATGTGATTTATGTTCAAGGGGTCCCAAATCCCTCTGTGCTGTAGCTTTCTGCAGATTCTCTTCACTTAAGTAATATCCAACTCCTCTAATCTTCCTGCCAAAGTGCGTAACCTCACATTTTCCCACGTGTTTTCCATCTGTGAAGTTTTGCATTCTCTCCATAACCTGTCCACATGCCTCTGCATTCACTTTGTATAATCCTCACCATTTGCCTTCCCACTTACTTTGCTACAACTTGGCTATAATATATTCACTTTCCTCATCCAAGCCATTTATGTTACAAATCATGTAGCCACAGCACTGATCCTGTGCAACTCTACCAGTTACAGGTTGCCACCCTGAAACCACATAACCACCCCCCCCACACTTATCCCCATACTCTGTCTTCTATTAATTAACTAATCCCCTATCCATGCTAATATACTACCTCCAACGTTAGAAGCTCTTATCTTATTAAAAAGCCTAATGTATGATATGTTATTGGACAATTTACAAAAATCCAAATATATCTATTGCACTCCATTTATCTATCCTGCTTGCTCTCTCCTTAAAGAATTCTAATAACTTTTTAGGGCATGATTTCCCCTTTGTGAAGCCATGCTGACACTGCTTGACCATAATCACTCTGCGATTTGGTCCTTTAGAAGAGAATCTAACATTTTCCCAGGAATATGCTGGAAATGTAGATTCCAGTTGAGAACTGTAGTGATTATAATGAGGTCAACCAGATGGACCTCACAGAATGTTAACCTGGTCCAATCAGGAAGCCATGGCTGACAGATGTAAACAGGAGTGTCAGAGGTTCTGCTCACTCTGAGAGCTGCCTCTTAGGGAGCTTGATCAGTGTCAAGGAGTCTCCACATGTAAATAAAAGGTGCCTTGGTGATGGGATACTGGCCTCTGGGTAGATATTACAGCGGCAACAAGGATGCAATTAGTAATGTAACCATGCAAAAATATTTACTATCCAAAGCCCAACTGAACTTCAAACAGGTACTACATCTGACTTTGTCATTAGGAAATGTAGCAAGCGGACCATATGAGTTGCAGTGGACACTCTTATTTGTCTGACTGAGCTTGGGGAACACCAGTTGAGTAAAGGCAATTGCATAGCCTCACTCAGGACAGAACAAAGGCACTGCAGGCCAGTCCACAGCAAAACCCCAAAACAAAGCCAAGCACCGGCCAAACAAATAAAAATTTCTTCAGGATCTGGGCCGACAAGTTACTAGTAGTTGCTGCCGGTATGCGAACTCAAGACAGGAAAAGAGTCCCACGAGACCTAAATTGTACAAAAGCACTCACAGGCTAGTATCTAGGAGAGTGCACCCTCTGGAAAATTCACCTACCTCTGGTTTGGAGCAGTTCAGTTATCTAACAATACCCTGGTTTGGACAGGACTTTCAGAAAATGTTGTGCACTGAGAGGATTAGGGTATCTGGAAGTCAATGCCTAAAAGGGAGGGAGAGGCAGAACCTCAAGATATTTAACAACTACAGTACTCACTTGAAACATTGTAGTATATGAAGCTATGGGGCTGGAAAGTGGGATTAGAAGAGATGAATGCTTGATCACCGGTGTGCAATCCATGGAACAGAGGGCCTCTTTTCATGCTGTAAAAATTGTATGATGCTAGCTGCAATATACTAAGTATATGTTACTGCTTGGTCACACAGACCACATCTGAGAGCAGCTAACATGGCATGGTGTCAAATACCTTGTTCTAGATATGTTCTAGATATGGGGTTGGTGATATAGCCATGAACAGAGTGGTGGAGTTCTGGACAAGAAACCCATACTCAGGGCTTTGTACAGTCCGTGAAGTCTTAATTCTGCAGTCTGTGTTTTCTTTGTTCCCATAAGTCAGCCCGACTGACAGGGTTACCCTCCAATCCATAAGGTAGCTGTCTCAAACAAATATCAGGAACAAGTCTGTCTGATCTATGACCTTGCTGGGATTGTGTGAGGACACCTGATTCCAAAGTCAATAAGGTGTGGAGCTGGAAAAAGCATAGCAGGTCAAGCAGCATCAAAGGGGCAGGGGAGTCAATGTTTCAGATTGGAATCTTTCATCAGGATTCCAAACCCAAGTGCTGTGCTCATTCCAGATCACATTGGGAGGAGGTAGAAGACTGTTATCCAACCCAGGATTTTTTTTATGGATTAGATGCAACAAAAGGGGAATTGGACTCCAGAGAAAAGCATTCCTGCTCCTTCTGGCCCACAGGTAGTGCTTTGAAAAACTTACCTTCTCTTCAAAGTTATCTTGCAACTACCAGATTTCTAGGTGTCTGCCAAACCTACCCACTCATTTTAGACCCTGCAAAGTAGGGTCTAAAATCTGAAACTGCCATCCTGATTAACATGGCTAAAATGGTAGCGTCTCCAGGAAACAGATAAGATGCCCATCACATCTCCTGCCCTGATGTAAGTGGTTAGAACAGGTTTCCAGATGCAGTCAGAATTTATCTCCAACTTACAACTCTCCCAACCATCACCACCACCAACAACTCACCTTTGTTAAAATTCCTCCCATCATTTCCATTTCACTGCATCTCTGTGGTTGCTGTATTTGTTATAGAAATCAATCTTTAGCAGTTCAGCAGCTCACTAGTTCGAACTTGGTGAACACACAGAAGGATTGGCGTGGAGTGTTCAGTGATTATGGAGGCTGGTTTAAGGGTGAGATTGAGAGGACTTCTCCCAACTCCACATAAACTTAATTATTAGAAAACATTTTGGCAATCCACCTGTAAAGTTAATGATATCACTGAATAAGCTGAATCAATTGGATGGTGCATTCACATTACCTCTTTTAGATTAATTTTAAGCGAGGTGCTGCAACTGATGACCAGACTCTGATTTGCCAATCTGGTCACCTAGTGTCTGTTGCAGGTAGAATCTTGGATTTTGGTAATGGGGTCATTCACAGGAAAGGTTGGCACTGGAGATGTGAAATTTGTCTTCCCACTAATGATTATATGCCTAAAGAACAGGCATAACAATGATGAATTTATCCGGCACTGAATAAAGAACTATATAAAATGCGAGAAGTTCAAACTGCGTTCAATATTTGACTTTGATATTTTCGAAATTCTCTGGGCATTGAAAGACAATGAGCAGTTGTAAAAATCTTCGGTATGTGCACTTGGATTAGAATTCCTGCAGTGAATTGCCTTAACATTAATTCTCTTTTATCTTTATTTAACAGTCCACCATTTTCTGGCTTCGACCAGATGATGACATACAATTTGATTCTCAAGGGAGTAGAAAAACTGGATTTTCCTAAGAAAATCACAAAACGTCCTGAAGAAATGATTCGTAGGTTGTGCAAGTGAGAAGAAATGTTCTTTTTTTTAAAAGTTATGATGTCACAAACATGGGTCCAGTATTCGTGGAGATGAATAATTCAAAAAGTACTGTTTATCAACTGGTTATTCACATAAATTGTAACGGAAGAGTAACTGGTCAGCTGTATTTATTATCAATACATATCTTTGGAAAAAGGAAATTAGATATATAATCGAAAAGCAAAAACATGCAGAGCTCTGGAAGGATGCCACATGCATAATGGGCCAAATAGTCACCTCCTGCACTTGTGTTGTCAATATGTTTCTACCTTATTATTTCATAAGTAAAGGGTGACCTTGTTAATTAAATGATGCCCATATTTACGTAAATGCAGACCCCATATACAGATTATTGCAAGGTTGGGTGCAGGTATTCAAATCAGAGAATTGATTTTAACCCCTGGAAAGGGGGAAGATAAAGGAAGTGCAAACTATCAGATATTCTGTAATGTGACACCCAGGATATTATAAATGCACAAGCCTGATGAGGATGGGTGTGGCGTCATGGTCAAGAAATGCACAAAGAAATTTGGGGAAGAGTAGGCCAAAGGTTTCCTTGTGGATTTGGAGAAGCATTGCTGTCTGGTGTAACTCTTTGATCCCAATTTGGCATGGTGGAGAAGCCTCAAGAACCTTCAGATGGAGGTTTTGGATTAGAAATTGTTTAACATCCCAGATATAATCTGTGCATTTACATGTGCAGATTAGAGTGGTGCTGGAAAATTCCTGATGAAGGGCTTTTGCCCGAAATGTCGATTTTCCTGTTCCTCGGATGCTGCCTGACCTGCTGTGCTTTTCCAGCACCACTCTAATCTGGATTCTGAGCTCCAGCATCTGCAGTCCTCACTTTCGCCACATTTAAATGTGCAGCTTGCTGTCTTCTGGCAGTAAACCAATTTTTTTGTTTGGAAAATTCACAACCTATGTGATGGCAACAAGATCAATGGAGAAAAGTGGCTTCAGCCATTTCACTCAAGCTTGGCCTCAGCCAAGCAGACAGGGTTAAAATCAGCCCTCAGACAGCAGTGTCAGCAAGCAGGTGGATCAGTGGCACTTTTTATGCCAACAAATTATTAGCACCTTTAGTGAAACTGAGAAAGTTTCGTCTGTGTTCTTTGTGCTGTGTGCAGTAAATTTGTACAACAGACACATATTTAGAGGAAATATTTCCCTGATTTTCCACAAGATTACTGTTCTGCAAAAAAGAAAATTATACTAATAGTCAGGCAATTAACAGCTAATATTGCTTCAGTAACCTCTGAAGTCTGATTCTGTGAAGGGTCATCTGAGTAACTAATGTTTTTCACAGATACTACGGGATTCTATAAAGAATAGAGGAAATTTGGCTTAATGGAATGGATTGCACCCCATTACAGGCCTCTGGAGCAGAATCCAATATTATTTTCTGATTTATTTACCAAACTATCTTTAGTTTGCCTTAAACCATTGGAGCAAAATGTTATCCACTTCAAAAATCATGTCTGGTGAGAACCATTTCTGGATCCCAACCCTGTGCCTGATGCCAGCCTGACCTCACAGTAAGCAGCTGCCTAACTGACCATGAGTCTGCCTGCCATCTAAGGAAGGATTATGGGCAAGCTGTCTTGGCTGTAGCTCCAAAGAGAGGGCCTGCAGCTTTGCAAGGACAGTATGCTGAGGTGAGCACTCCCACTGCAGTAGCACGGCCGTTGCTTCCATTGCTTTATAATAAATAGCGACCACAGTTGCCAGGTTTCCATTATGGTACAGGGGAAGTTTATCAAAGCACTGTGGACAGTCCCAGCTGTGGTTGGCTAATCACTGCTACTTGGGTGGGGGTATAAGTACCAATAGCCTCACAACCCACCCCCCACCCCACCCACACACTCCCCTTCACTTAGCCAACCATTGGCAACCCATCTCAAAGACTCTACTGGCCTTGGCTTCAGTGATAGAGATGGGAATGGGTATAGAGTTGGGGAGGAGGAGCTGAGATGCCAACTTCTAGGAAGACTTCGGCAGCTTCTCAATGAGCCCAATAGGTGGGCACTTGTAAGTTCAAATGGGCTACCTGCCACTGGTGGTTTGACCCTTCCTCCAGTGAGATTGACCTGAGGCATGAACTCATTGGCTCAATGACCCAGCACCCTCCTGCCCTACCTTCTTCCTGGTTTGGCTATTGAGGCCACTTTGGCAGAACTGGTAAAATTCCATCCAATGAGTGTACTATTTTATGCAGGATTGGAAAAAGGTGTAAATGTTAAAGGCCATTAGTGAATAAGCTGGTTTATTACAATTCAGAATGTTTCATAGTAATTCTTTCTTCAATGTACCAGATTTATTAAATTCAATTTCCCCCAGTTTGCCTTGGAATTTGAGTTTGATGTGCTCATTCATTACTGTAACCACAAGGCTACGATATCCAATAGCAGTCCATGACATGGTCCTCATTTGTAGTGGGGTTCTGATCTACGCAGGTATCAATGTCCACATTTGCACAGTCTAAGAATATGGGGTAGGCTGTTTAGGACTGAGATGGGGCTAAAATTCTTCACTCAGAGGGTGATGAGCCTGTGGAATTCTCTGTCACAGAAAGCAGTTAAGAACAAAACCTGAATGCTTTCAAGAAGGAGTTAGATATAGTTCTTAGAACTGAAGGGATCAAAGGGTAAAGGACAAAGTGGGAATATCATATTGAGTTAGATAATCAGCCATGTTCATATTGAATGGTGAAGCAACTTTCAAGGAGCAAATGGTCTAATCCTGCTCCGATTTTCTATGTCTCTATGTTTCATACACAATTTATTTTACCCAACTCAGTGGTATCCTCTTAAATTAACCCTGGTCTATAATAGGAATGTATCAAGCTGGAGACCAGGAATCATATCAGTGGAAAACTTCAGAAAGGTTTTGTAATTTTACTACTATTTTTACAGGAAATTCATCTATTCAAAGTGAGTTTTATTCTGCCATGGTTTCTGTTTCTGACAGGCATTTATTGAACAATGAGGGTTCATGGTTTTGGAGACAAGATTGAGTTTGGCTGTGGTGCAGTACTGTCAGTACCCTGTCAACCTTTACTGTCAATACTCCAATATAAAGAATGAGTCCTGGAAGGCTGCAGAATGTATAAAACTATGACCCAGCATCAGACAGCCACTCCTGGAAAATAGGGTGAGAAGAACAGAGACAGAAAGATTTGGAAGAAAACTTACATATTTTTCTATGACATCCTTTATTGCAGGCAAAACCCAACTGAACGCCTGGGAAATCTGAAAAATGGAATCAATGATATAAAAAAACACAGGTAACTTTTATCCATAAAGACTTGCTTAGATTTTATAGGCATTTGGCAAAAACATGATATTTAGATTGGGGCTGGCACAAGATAATTAGGTGTGGGAGATGACTTGGCAAAGTATCTGAGTAGAAGCCTAGAAGGTCCTTGCACTGTCTGGGTTTTCACCTTCAGAGCATCTGTAGTTCTGCTTTGACACTTTCCCTGTTGAGAATTGATCTGATTGACAGGCTTGGTTTCCAGTCAGATGGGGGCACTTGAGAGAAGGATGAAATTGCAGAAGAGAGATTTGTGAAGGGGAGTGTGATACCTGAAGTCAGAGGAGAGAGTCTGAAACCTAACCCCAGGAGAAGGTGGGATCTCCCTGATATGTGGGAGTGGAGTGGATATGATGGTACTCAGAGCTAAGATATTGGTGCCGTTTAGGAGAGGCCCAGGCCGCATTGGCCTTCTCCACGTATTTGTCCTTCTCTCTCTTCAAATGCTGGGTTGTTGGAGGACTGAGAAACTATACCACCACTGTAAAGCCTGTATAATAACTTAAGTCATAGGCTCCTGGTCTCTGTAGAGTATAAACATTGTTAACTTGCCATCTGGAAATGGATTAACTGACTGCTTTTGCCCTGCACTGATTGCAGAAGTAAGTGGGCAAGTTAGAGACAGCTCAGAGCGTGGTTATTGAATTTTAAAGATTTAACTTCTCTGAAAATTGTTCACTCATCAGCTCAGGAAAATACTGTAGTTGAAAGAAAAGACCTGCTGTCAAAAGTTTTCATCTTCCTCTTATCAGGGCAGACATGAGAATGCCAAATTTCAAAGGGAGCATCAATTTGTGCTGCTATCAGATTGGTTAAGGCATTGCCATAGAAAATACAGCAGGGAGCAATTGTCCCTCATGCTTTTGTATAATTCAATAAGAAACATGCCATATCTGGACATATATCTTTTCTCTGCAGAGGACAGGTCCCCAAGTATGTGTAATGTAGCAAATGTATGTATGCTACTTTGTGAGCCACTTTGATAATTTTAAATTGACTCTTGCTCAATTCTTAACACATTTGGGATTATTCAAGGAACTGTTCGAATTTTAAACCATGGTCCAGGTCATCTGGTGAGAAGATAGTTGTTATAGCATTGCAAGCAGTAGTTACTCATCAGAACCCTGTGAAATCATTAAAGAGCATTGAATGTTAAAATCAGAGAAACAAAAATGTGGTGAAGCTGCTTCTTTAACAAGGTTATGTTGTCCTTGGTTATTTTTCCAGCATGGTCGTAAAAGACACAGAAAAATTCTAAGTAGAAGGGGTTTAGGGCCAGTTTGATTTTAGCTAAGGCAACAGGCTTTCAAGTTTTCAAAAAAAAATACTTGTACAGTGGAAGGGGAGTGGCCAGATCTCCCAGCTCATCTGTACTCTGGTTTGGTTTGATTTGGTTTTTTTAGTAGTAGTGTCGAAATAGCTGCTGGATCCAAAGAAGCAGGTCCAGTGATTTCTAAACTGTCAGATCCACACAGTCAATGTGTTTCAGCTATAACTGAGTTCTCATTAGGGGATTGTAAAAAAATAAAAATGTAACCAAGAGATTGAGTCCCGTCAGACTCTGTGCTGGCTGGTGCTACAGTCAGTGTGCTCCTGCTACTGTTGGCTTCTGCTTTTTTTTGGAGGAGCAGAAGTTTCTCTTTCTTTCCCCTTGTTTAGGGAAGACATTTGTTTTTTTGATTTTCTTTACTGGTTTTTGCTGTGTTTGTAAAAAAAAATTTAAAAAGAAGGTCTAGGCTGGTACTCTCTCTCTCTGACTTCTCTCCTGTAAGACCCTCTGTTTGATTTTTTTCTTTTGTGCCAGGGATTTTTATAGGGATTGTTGCAAGTATTTGGAACAGCATCATTAAGTTGGGATGATCTGTTGGGTTTTTCGGATAGGCTAAGTTATTCTGTCATTCTGATTTCTTTTGATTGTGTTTCATTTAATAATCTTGTAAATAAATTCTGTTTTGTTTAAAACTAAGCTGTTGAACCAGCAGAATCTCTCCTGGAATATTCACCTTACACTTGCTTAAAACAATTAGCAAAGTTAGGGTCTGGGCTACTTTCTTGAAATGTTTTGAGGGAGTCTGGCCTGGTCCATGACAAATGTCACTTTGAAATATTAAATTACAGGGACATTGAGAATTTTTAAAAGATCATTACACTTACAATTAATCAATTAAAATAGCATTAAATGTTTCAAAGAAACAGAAAAAAATAATAGTGAGTTATATATTACATGCAGACGTTTCATTACACTTAGCTGCCCTCAAGGAGTCTTCCTAAGTCTTCTGGTTTCATGGCATGGTGTGGGTTCACCTTCCTTGGATGGGGTTGGGAACGAAAGAGAGCTGTGATGGAGATGCCTGTGTACAGCAGACATGGAAAGTTAAATGGATATCGTTTGATCTGATTGCCATTGGATAGATCTGTTCTTTCAGTAGTCGGAAGATCTGGACTATTATATTAACATTTTGACAGCATAGGCTGGTTAAGTAATGCTAATACCCTTGCTATTGCAAGCAATCAAAGAGCTGTGTGATATGATCCACTTATTTTGAGAATGTACAGTCGATTTACCTGACACCAAACCAGCCATGATATTTATAAACCTGTTCACTCATTTTTGTGAAACTTTTTGGTTGGTATAGCTGCATCCTGTCACTAGGAAATATCTAGTTTATTGAAAGTGATTAGTAGCAGCATGAAATGGTTAACTTGTTATTTAATGTTTTGAGTCATCTGCCTGTTTTTCCAGGTCAATTTGTAGTAGATCACACTTTGTAAGTCTGAAAGTAGCAGGCATAGACCCACACCTGAGCTTGTGCAATATACAGTGAGTGACGGACTGGTGGGGGTAGCTATTTTCCTGCAGGATAGCTTTGATGTGCCCAATTTTGGCATCAAGGTTGCATGCTGGACAAAAAGCTTGAGCCCAATTTACAAAGTTGCCAAAATCTCGTAGCATGTGGAACTGTAAGAATTCCAACTCAGTTTTGACCTTTAAAGATAGGCTTATGGTAAACAGTAGTAAGGAACCCATTGGCAGATTTTTCAACTAGCACATTGAGGAAATGGAGCTTGTTCACAA
This sequence comes from Chiloscyllium plagiosum, assembly GCF_004010195.1. Classification (NCBI taxonomy): domain Eukaryota; kingdom Metazoa; phylum Chordata; class Chondrichthyes; order Orectolobiformes; family Hemiscylliidae; genus Chiloscyllium; species Chiloscyllium plagiosum. Next base: position 124,480,545 of record NC_057710.1, read on the forward strand.
ATTTGTACCTGGGGTGGATGGCAGTAAGGAGTGCAAGGAAATGCTTATATCCAGCTGCAGATCCAAAGATGTCAAACATATCATCTACACATTAGAAATATGCAAGCAGAAGAGGTTAGAAGATGTTCAAAATTGCATTTCTCATGGAAACTAATAAAAAATGAAAGTGAGATCTGGGCCTAGAGGGGATCCATTGCAACACCATGTGTTTAGGCATTAATTGAAACTGAACTCTACAGGAATTGTGAAGTTCAGAAGTTTAATTACAGATTTAAAAAAAGTGATGCATCCAGAATGTCAAGAGGTAGTAACATGTCAATAGCTTCTTTGAGAGACTTATAAGTGAAAAAGCTCTTAATGCCAAATGAACACATAAACACAACATTGCTGTATTTAAGCTAGTCACAAATAATCTTCACCAAATTGAAGGAATCCCTCATTTTACACGTGAAAAACTTATGGGTTTCTTCTGGGTGCTTTGGTTTTCTCCACATACCAAAGATGTGCAAGTTAGGTGGATTGGCCATGTTAAACTGCCCATAGTATCCATGGATGTGTGGCTAGGTGGATTAGCGATGGGAGATGCAGTGTTAGAGGGATAAGGTAGGGGGCTGGGGTTGGGTGGGATGTTCTTCAGTGGGTTGATGTGGACTCAATGGGCTGAATGGCTGGCTTTCATACTGTGGGGAATCTATGATTCTACTCAGCCTCTCCTTACAGCTCCAACCCTGGCAGTATTCTTGTAAATCTTTCAAGATTAGCAACAACTTTCCTATAGCAGGAAGATCAGAATTAAATGCAGTATTCTAAAGTGCCCTAATCAATGTCCTGTACAGCCGCAACAAGCTGTCCCAACTCCTGTACTCAATGCGCTGACCAACAAAAGCAAGCATGCCAAATGCCTGTGACTCCATTTTCAAGGAACTACGTACATGCACGCATAGGTTTCATTGACAACAGTCTCCACAGCCTTACCATTAACCTGCCTTGGTTTGCCTTGTCAAACTGCAAGGCCTCACATTTATCTAAATTAAACTCCATCTCTCAGTCTACAGCCCAATTGCCGATTTGATCAAGGTCCTGCTATACTCTGAGATAACCTTCTTCATTGTCCACCACACCACCTATTTTGGTGTCATTTGCAAACTTACTGACACAAGCACTATTTTCAACTATCACAGTACTGCCAAAAAAACAATTAAAAAGGCATGTTGCCTACCAGACAACGTGAAATAGTGTGATGTGAATTTCAGTGATCCTTGGTATGTAAGGCATATGTCCCAATGACTGGCAGAGATTACCAAAAAGCCTAACCCTTCACAATAGGCAATGTACTGATTGTATTCAAGCAGCACATTCTTGCAAAGCTCAGAATTAAATATCAAACATTAGATGTGAATCCACAATAGAGCTCATTTACTGAATAATCCCATGTATGCGAAGAATTGCATGATAACCAATTTAAACTTATCAGTTGGGCTTGCGTTGAGGCTCATGTATGCTTCCTGGAGATATAAGTATTCCTACAGGTAAAGCTGTCCTTTTCAGAAAAACATATATCCAGGCATTTTGCATTTTTCAGGATTAAGCAAAAGCATGGGGTCAGTAGTCCCCTGGTTCACTCTCCACAACAAAGCCTTGACCAAGCAAAGTCAATCTGCAAACTAATCAGCAGTGTTTTCTCAGGCAGTTAAAACTGTTAGCCCCTTTAATGTTCTTGACTCTGTTCTGCTGAGTGCAACATGAAAGGTTTCTTCAGCATGTCTCTTTTGCCAGCAATGTTCGATTTCTGGACTATCAAATAAGCAGATATACTATTAAAAGATGCATCCGGTTCCAAGATGCTTTTAAGTTAAATATAACTTCCATACTTGGTAATTGGATCTACTCCTCAAACAATAAGCAAAGAAACATGAAGATGATAAATCACTGAATGAAACTGAGAATTATCACTTTTTTCTTCTTCACCCACGGAATGTGAGCATCACTGATTGGACCAACACTTATTGCCAATCCCTAATTGTCTTTGACAAGGTGGTAGTGATCTGCCTCTTCGACAACTGAAATCCATTTGCTTTGGGTAAGCCCCCAATATCACTGGGTAGACATTCCAAGGATGTTGAACCAGCCACACTGAAGAAATGTCAATGTATTTCCAAGTCAATATGTTAGGTGGCTTTGAGGGAAATTTGCAGGATGCGGTTATCCCTTGTATTTTATGCACTTGACCTTTTAGAATGGTAGGGATTGTGAGTTTGAAAGGTGCTACTGAAGGAGTCTTTGTGATTTTGCCATTCAGCTTCTAGATGTTACGCATTGCTGCTACTGAGAATCAGTGATGGAGTGACTGAATGTTTCTAAATATGGTTTCAATCAATGTGGTTGCCTTGTCCTGGATGGCGCCAAGTTTCTTGACTGTTGTTGGAGTTGCACTCATGTCATCACATTTCTGACTGGTGTCTGTAAATAGTGGACAGGTTTTGCTGGATAAGATGATACGTTGCTTACAACTGTATTCTAGCGTCTGACCTGTTTTTTTAGCCAGTGTATTTGTACAGCCAGTCTAGTCAGTTTCTGGTCAATAATAATCTCCAGGATGTTGGTAGGACTCAGTGACAGTGATACCATTGAATGTCAAAGGGAGATGGTTTGATTCTCTGCTTTGGAGATAATCATTGCTTGCAGTTGTGTGGTGCAATGTTACTTGCCATATGTCATCCCAAAGAAGGGCTTATGCCCGAAACGTCGATTCTCCTGTTCCTTGGATGCTGCCTGACCTGCTGCGCTTTTCCAGCAACACATTTTCAGCTCCGATATGTCATCCCAATCCTGGATATTGTCTAGGTCCTGCTATATGTGGGCATGTACTCCCTTCAGTGTTTGAGCAGTGGTGAATGGTACTGAACATTGTGCAATCATCAGCGAACATCCCTACTTCTGACCTTATAATGGAAGGAAGGTCGTTGATGAAGCTGCTGAAGATAGTTGGGCCCAGGACACCACCATGAGGAACTCCTGCAGTGTGGTTCCAGAGCTGAGATGACCAACCTCCAAACACCACAAGTATCTTCCTAATAACTTAACCAGCAGTTCATTCTTTCCAAGATTAACATTGACTTCAGTTTTGCTAGAACTGCTTGATGCCACACTTGAATGAAAATAGTAATTGAAACATGTGTATGATGTGATGTGAAATGCTTAAATACTGTAATTTTGGACAGCTAACTTTTTATATTTTCTATTGGAAGTTAAACAGTTAAATAAGCTATGATCAGATGCCTTTGGCACTTTTCCCTCCATTGATTTTCCCTTTTCTATTTTTACCAATTTCTTTTGGTTGAATAACCTCCATCCTTAACAGAAAATTAAACAAGAAATCAATTGCAACAAACACACAGAACTTGTAGAAATTTTTTTGTAGCCACACTCTTGTGGTCATATTTTTATTTGTTCTTTAATTTTCCCTTGAGGATGAAAGTGATTTCAAGCAAAGGGAATTGATTGATGAAGATAAGTAATCCAAGAAAATTATCCAGAGTTTGAACAGTGGGAGAGAGAATGAAGAATCATCTTACTTGGTTGTTATCACAGACTGGACTATTGCTTGTTTATCTAGAAACGTATGAGATCTGTTGCTGATTTTAACAGATAGGCTATTTCAATTCATTTTCCGCCCAATCTGCCATAATAAATATTTCTGCTGTGAATTGATCTCCAATTTTCATGCATTTGTGTCAATATACTTTCCTGTTTGTGGAGAGTGCAGAGTGATACATAATTAGATGTGATATAGCAATGATGTTATTGCTGTGACATTGACTCAATATCCCTGTGTGATTTACATCACTGTTGATCCATACAGTGTCATGTTCTGCTGAAACCCAAACCTCTACTGGTTTTCTTTTCACTTGTGCATTCAGACTGTTTAACAGTATGCTGCAAAGAGTTTTGTATCTCTCTGGTAAGCACAATGCTGTTCTGAAATGCTTTTTATTGATCAATACGTTCACAAATAGGTCTATGTCAATTATTGCTATTTTGTGCAGGAATACACAATACAAAGAAACAGTAAAATAATTATCAAATGTTTGCAAAAAGTCTATAATTGCATATTCAGAAAAGAAACAAATCACAATGTGAATACTTGAATACTTTCATGGCTATTCATATCTGTGATTACTTTTGTACCAAACAAAATTTATTTGCCAGTAGCATGATTCCAAGTTACAAAGTCATGTGACCATCACTACAAATATTTTTGCAAAGTAAGTCACAGAACATAATTCAGCTGAAAATATCAAATGAGATTGAAAATTTATATGAACTGTGTCTTTCCTTTGGAAGCTTTTCTCACCATCCTATTGGATGGCTAAAAGTTATGTTTTATATAAACAGGGCTCAGTAATACTCTTGTGTAGTTTTCATACTATTTTCTTCTATTATCTTCTTCCTCTAGCTCAATTGTTTTTCCATTTTTAGAAGTAATTATTTGGTTACGCTACTGATTGTTAAAAAAGAAATTGTTTTCTCTCCAACCTGACTTGTTACTCATTATGTATTTATGTACTTTAATATTATCGACATAATTCAGCCCAATCAAACTAGAATTAGAAAAACAATGTGACATCTTTGGTTAAAATTTATCATTGATGTTTCCCACAAGAATTTGTATATATTTACTTCATCTATAAACTTTGCTTCAATTCGTATTTGCATGTTAGTTCTTGTAACAAATGTGTTTTAACAGCTAATTAAAAAAATCTCAGGAATGCTTGAGTTTTGTAATTCAGATAACATTCAGCTATCTCACTTTGATCTACCAACTGATAACTCAAAAATTACATTGTTAATTATCTTGGTTTCTTCAAGTAAAACAATCATTTTGGACAAAAATGTTCAATTACCAAAAGACTGGCTTTAGCCCATTAAGAATATAAACATATTTAAATGGTGCAATTTAACCAGGAAGAATTAATCAATTAAGGGAAAAGAAATTAGATATTTTTATCAGAGTTTGAAAAAAGCAAATGCAAAAGCAAACTTGAACTAATTTTCAAAGCATTTGTAATAAATGAAGTTGGGGAAAATTAGCAAAGGACTTTAGCACTTTATCATTGCTCATTAATGATTGCTCAGTGTTCAGTGCCATCTATGATAAATAATATTCATGCCACACTAGTGCCACATTCATGCCACCTTCAACAAGAGAGGATCTGGCCATCTCCTATTGGCATTCAATGACATTAATATTATTGAATCTCTTACCATCAAAGTCCTGAAGATTGCCACATACCAAAAGATTAACTGGGCCAGTTATGCAAATACCCTGGATAAATGAAAGCAGGTCAGAGGCTGGGAATTCTGTAACAAATAATTCACCTTCAAATTCCCTAAAGCTTAGTCATCACCTAGAAGGCACATGCCTTACATGTGATGGAATTCACTCCTCCAGGACAATGGCTTGCACAGCCTAAAAAAAATGCACCATAGCAACTTGCCAAAATTACTTCAAAGCACCTTCCAAACTTGTGGCCTCTACTGTCTTGCAGAACAAAGACAGCAGGTGCATAGCAATACCAATGCCATTGCCATTCACCTCAAAGCCATTTTGACTTGGAACTATATTGTTGTTTGTTCACTTTGACTACGCACCTTCCTAATGTAACTGAGGTGGACCTGTACTACATGGTCCACAGCAATTCAAAAAGGTGACTCAGCACCACTTTCTCATTGGTAGTTGGGAATGGACAACAATGATGGGATAGTATTGGCATTCATATCCTGTAAATAATAAGAAACAAATATTCCAAATAAATTTTAATAATATGTTTACCTAGCATTGCAAAAGCTACACAAATTAGCTTACAAATGTAGGTTTAGTTGTATAAAAGGAAAGTATGTGTGAACCTATTAGATAAAGATTACATTTAAATAAATTCATTTCCTTCAAATACAGATGGTTCAGTGGATTTAACTGGGAAGGATTGAAAGCCAGAACGTTACCGTCACCTTTAAAAAGAGAGGTACTTTGCTTATTATTATTGTCCTTATGATGTAATATGTCATGATTTTGCACATTATTGTACTCTGTTATATTGTTTCTGTCAAAAATAAGTGGTTTACAATTGGGGGTAAGTAACTGACTAAACAATCAGCTCTTTATCTATTGGTAAACCAACAGTGAACAGCCATTTGCTACTACTGTAACCAATGAGACAGGATGAGCTGTGGAATCAGGTCCAATTTAGGTTGATAATTCAAAAATGGTAGCTCGGGTGAGGTTTCCAATTCCATTCACATTAATCAATGCAAACATTGCAGAGAGAAGCAAAAGTTTCTTCACTACCAAAGCATTCTTGAAAAACTGGCAGCATTTTTAATGGAATTGGCAATCTCATTCAGAAAAGCAGTAATAGTCACTGGCATAGGATCTGGGCACACTTGACTGTTGCAGAAGAGGATAATCTTGATTAGATTAGATTGCCTACAGTGTGGAAACAGGCCCTTCGGCCCAACAAGTCCACACTGACCCTCAATCTATTGGGACCTAGGTTAAAGAGTATTGGTGAAATGCTGGAGAAACTCAGCAGGTCTGACAGCAGAGAAACAGAGTTAACATTTGAGTCTGGTATGACTTCTTCAGAACTCAACTTCAGTTCTGCAATAGTCTCTCTGGCCTTTTCTATTTTTCTTTCAGATTTACAGCATCTACAATATTTTGATTATTCTGCAGAGGATGACTTACTATGAGTCTGATTGCAATATACCATCCCAGTGAATATCTGATATTGTCACTGGGAAGAATGAAATGCTGGAGATCAGAGTCGAGAGTATGGTGCTGGAAAAGCACAGCAGGTCAGGCAGCAACTGAGGAGCAGGAGAATTGATGTTTCTGGCATATGTCCTTCATCAGGAATGAGACTTATGGCCAGGGGGCAAAGAGATAAATGGGAGGGGGGTGGAGCTGGAGGGAAGTTAGCTGGGAATGTGATAGGTAGATGAAGGTGGACGGGGGGAAACGTGTGATAGGTCGGAGAGGAGGGTAGAGCATATAGGTGGGAAGGAAGTTGGATAGGTCAGGAAGAGGGTGGTGCTGAGTTGGTGGCTTGGGACTTTGATAAGGTGGGGGGAGGGGAAGTGAAGAAACTGGTGAAATCCATATTAATCCCATGTGGTTGCAGGGTCCCAAAGCGGAAGCTGAAGCATCCTTCCTCCAGGTATTGGGTGGTTAGGGTTTTGTGATGGAGGAGGCCCAGGACCTGCATCTCCTTGGTGAAATGGGAGGGGAAGTTAAAGTGTTCAGCCATGGAGCAGTGGGGTTAGTTGGTGCGGGTGTCCCAGAGATGTTCTCTGAAAAGATCTGCAAGTTGGTGTACTGTCTGCCACATCGGGTGTAACGGACACAATAGATGACGTGTGTGGAAGTACAGGTAAATTTCTGTCAGATGTGGAAAGATCCTTTAGGGCCATGGACAGAGGTGAGAGGGGAGGCATGGGTGCAGGTTTGGCACTTCCTGCGATGGCAGGAGAAGGTGCCGGGAGTTGGGTGTGGGCTGGTGGAGGTGGGTGGATCTGACAAGGGAGTCGCGGAGGGAATGGTCTCTCCAAAATGCAGATATGGGTGGGGATGGAAATATACCCCTAGTGGTGGGGTCTGTTTGTAGGTTGCAGAAGTGGCGGAGGATGATGCATTGTATCCAGAGTTGGTGGGGTAGAAGGTGAGGACCAGGGGGTTCTTTCCTTGTTGCATTGGAAGAGGTGGTGTTCAAGGGCGGAGGTGTGGGAAATAGCGGAGAGATGCTGGAGGGCATCATCGATCACATGGGAGGGGAAATTGCAGTTTTTGAAGAAGGAGGCCATCTTGGATGTTTTGTGGTGGAATTGGTCGTCCTGGGAGCAGATGCGGTGGAGGCAGATGAATTGGGAATAAGGGATGGCATTTTTACATGAGGCAGGATGGGTGGAGGTGGAGTCTAGGTAGCTGTGGGAGTCGGTGAGTTTGTACTAGATGTCCATGTTTAGTTGGCCGCCAGAGATGGAGATGGAGAGGTCTAGGTAGGGGAGCAAGATGTCCAAAATGGTCCAGGTGAATTTGAGGTTGGGGTGGAAAATGTTAGTGAATTTGATGAACTGTTCAATCTCCGTGTGAGAACACAAGATAGCACCGATACAGTCATCGATGTCGTGGAGGAAAAGATGGGGAATGGTGCCAGTGTAGTTTTAGAAGATGGACTGTTCCACTTACCCAGAGAAGAGGCAGGCATAGCTGAGGCCCATGCGGGTGCCCATGGATACCCACTTGGTTTGGAGGAAGTGGGAGGATTGGAAAGAGAAGTTGTTGAGGGTGAGGACCAGTTCATCCAGGCAAATGAGAGTGTCAGTGGAAGTGTACTGGTTGGGTTGGCGTGACAGGAAGAAAAAGAGGGCTTGGAGGCCTTCGTCGTGGAATCAGTTTTAATCATTAGGCTTTCATCAATGAGTGTGCATTGGTTACCTTCCTCATGCTGGAGTGGCTTGTGCCTCATTTACAATTGCCTGAGGATATAGCAATGCAACATACCGAACCCTAACTGACACAATATGAGATAACTTGCCTGTTGTACCACTCCATGCTATTGTGCAGGGAATAAAAATGGAGAAAGAGAGTCAGTGCATTAGTTTTGAAGGAGTGATAAGTCTACTAACTCCATTTTGAAATCCTTAGTGTTGCTTTTCCTAGGATCAGGTCATTGAAATACAAAATACAAATCGCCTATTACGAACACTAATGTCTTCATTCATGTTGTTCAAAAGAAATAACCATATAATGGATTAGATTAGATTCCCTACAGTGTGGAAACAGACCCTTTGGCCCAACCAGTCCATACTGACCCTCCGAAGAGCAACCCACCCAAACCCATTTCGCACTAATTAATGCACCTATCACTATGGGCAATTTAGCATGGCCAATTCACCTGACCTGCACACCTTTGGACTGTAGGAAGAAACTGGAGAACCCTGAGGAAACCCACGCAGACACGGGGAGAATATGCAAGCTCCACACAGTCACCAGTACATTATTAAATTTACAGACCACAGTTTAAACTTCTTTGTTACAATGATTTCTCCATTATGTAAACTTATGTGGAAAAAGTAATGGTCAATGAAGGGGAGATTTTGAAAATTCAGTTACTGTACTGTGATTGCAAAAAGGATATTGGAACAGAGAGCTTATGACTATCAGGATACACAGAACCAGATGTGGCATTTTTCTTTCATTGGCTACTAGAGCTTTTTAAGATGATGAATTAGAATAGGGAAATATAAAGAAGCATTTTCACTCGTGGGGCGAATCAAAGGGTCATGAACATAAGGTAGTCACTAATCAATCTGGTAAGAAAGCGCTTTGTTTTGCTCAGAGACTATGGTTAAAACATGGAACTTGCTAATGATGCAAATAACACAGGTACATTTAAGGGGAAATGAGGTAAGTATGTGAAGGGGAAACGAATAAGACGACACTGATCAGAGTTTGATGATGTCGGAGGCTTGTCAGAGCATAAACACCAGGACAGCCAAATTGAATCAAGTAGCCTACTTTTAAACTGTAAATTATATTAACTTTTTCTTATGGTATCTATTTAAATGAATGAATTAACACGCCAACATATTTGGTAAAGACAGAAACTCTGTAATTGTTGAGTTAAGATGCGACACTTTATGTATCAGATGGAAGAGGCTGATGGTCCAAGAATGCCAAGTCTAACTTTGCTGGGTTACTGATGGAACCATTAATAATTAACATAACAATTTAATAGCAGTGTCTTTTTCAGGATGGGGTCCTTCCGAGTAATACATTTTCCCTTTTTTCCAAGCTTAAAGGTCCCACAGATTATAGATACTTCGACACTTATCCTCCTGATAAGGATATTCCCCCAGATGAACTTTCAGGCTGGGACAAGGATTTCTAAATCAATGCCAACTCACGTACTGCAAGAAGACTCCAACTGTTACCCTTACTCAATGATCATACGCAATCTGAACAATTTCATGTTCTATGGTATTGACCGAAACTAACCAGCAGGAACATCTATACAGAATAAAGAATTAACAATCGATATGATCAAGAAGGAAAGAAATTACTTGAAAAATTTTAAGAAATCAGTAAAAGTTTCTTCTGGTATTATCTTAACTAGAAAAACATTTTCTATTTAAATAGTTGCTATGAGTCAAAACGTGGCTTGTACAAATAATCCTTTCGGCTGTAGTAAGATGGTTGCACTCAGTGGGCAGGAGCAAGTGGGGATGTTGAATAGCCAGGATAAACAGTTGTACAGCTGCAGTCAGTAGCAGTATTTGTGCTGCAGCCTTTCTTCCCAGTATGCACATGCCAAGATTTCCAAGCCACAACATCTTTGATCACACAGAAGTTTTGTTTTTATATTAAGACCTCACAGACTTTCTACACATGATGCTGATTTCACCTGCAGAGTATGTTTTTGGTGAACTGTGTACAATCATGTTCCTTCCTGGCTTGGCGATAATATCATTTCCTGAGAGGTTACCCTGACAAGCCACTTCAGAACCTTGTATATTTCAATTAGATAACCTCTCATTGTTCTAAACTCCAGGGAACTTAGGCCCAATTTAGCAATTCATCATTAGAATGATCTTTTCATCCAAATGCTAATCTAGTGAACCTTCTGTGTACTGCCTCCAGTACAAATACAGGTGTATCCTTCCTTAAAGACGAAGGCCAAAACTACACACAGTGCTCTATGTGTGGTCACACCAATGTGCTGTTATATAGAAGGAAGACTTCCATATTATTGTACTCCACGCCCAATGCAATAAAGGCAAATGTGCTATCTTGTATCAAAGTTCTTGTAAGGTTCCCTTGAAGTGGTCATTTTTTTAAGCAGATCACTAAGTTAGTTGCTTGCAGTTTTATAACTAGGAGGTTGGTTTTCTATACTGGAAGACTTAAAAAGGAACAGTCTGGAGACCTCATGATGTTGCAGCTTCTGGTTTTAAGGCATAAATATTGCTACCTTTGCTGCTTCTGTTATTTGTTGTATTGTTTGCAGACTCAATGATTTCTCCCTGGTTCTTGAAATAATTTTAAAAATCTGTACCAGATGACACATGACGAGTACTTCTTTTACCCATCCAGAATGTTTTGAGATTAGAAACCATCGCTACAGAATTGAGAATGAATAAAGGTCATTCTCATCTACTCACAAAGTAGCTTCTCTGTAGTTTCCATTTGCTAAATTTTGTATTCAAAAACAGGGAGCCCATGATTTCTGGGTTTGTGTAAGAATATAAAAAAAATGGGAACTGTGAATTCTACAAATAGGTTTTATTTGTTATTTCTTTTTAAGGAATGCACCTTAATGGTTTTTCTACTAGAGACTCAAAATACTTCAAATTTCAAAGTCTTCTGACTCTAAGCAGCCACCCTAAGTAGCACATCAGTGTCCACTTACAATGAAGTTAGTTCTGGAGGATTCCAAACAGATTACAGTTCATGTTATAAAAGTTAAATATAGTATATGCCTGTAATGGACAAAACAAATTGTCAAGACATTGTTAATAATAGGTTCCAGCATCTTTCTAATGTTAGCCTAACTGAACTGTAGTTCCTGATTATTTCTCCACCTCCTTTCTTGAAAAAGTGGTGTTACATTTGTCAAATTTAAACTGAATGTAATCCAGGTGGGTGCAGCTGCCAAGATCCTGAAAGAAAGATTTGGCATTTTTAAAGATTGTTGCCTCCCCAATAGAAAATGGACCATAGGAACAATACCTGGAATCTAATGGAATGGAACACAAGGACATTCCTAAACATTCTAATGCTGGTCACATACCAGATTTTATAACAGCATGGAGCAAGTGACTATTGAAGAGGTATCTATAATGGTGTAGCTACCTGCTGGGCGCAACAAAATGGGGTGTCATTCCTCTGGTGCCACAAACTCAGTGGCGCCCGAACTAAAAGAATAGCTGGAAATATGACCCATGGATGTTTGTAACCAATTGTGAACACCGGTGACTGTGAATGGATTATTGTTTTGACAAAATATGGGCCATAGGCTTTAATGACTAAGGCTAGACATGGTAATCTGATTGTGGAGATGGTTTTGTTTTAACTCAGACAGTGTGCTGTACTCTGTCGATCAGTGCTGGAGGGCATGGCATATGAGAGGTTAGGTCTGCTGAATGTAAAAAAAAACTAATTTATGTCTCAGCCTTAATTATTTGAATATTTGTTTTGACTTGCTTTCCTACTTTTGTTGCTTTCTATAGTGTTGCCTGAAGAGGAAATGGTTGTTTTTAAGTGATATAAATGGTTGTACTTTATTTTGTATTGATTCACCCATTATGCTTCAGTTGGTATAATAAGGTTCTTCACTTAGAGTCAATTTACTAGGTTCTAAGAAGGTAAAAGCTGAAAATGTGTTGCTGGAAAAGCGCAGCAGGTCAGGCAGCATCCAAGGAACAGGAGAATCGACGTTTCGGGCATAAGCCCTTCTTCAGCAGCGCTTATGCCCGAAATGTCGATTCTCCTGTTCCTTGGATGTTGCCTGACCTGCTGCGCTTTTCCAGCAACACATTTTCAGCTCTGATCTCCAGCATCTGCAGCCCTCACTTTCTCCTCTAAGAAGGTAAAAAAAATTACGAAAGTCTCGATTAATCCAGAGACTAACATTCTTAATGTCTGTTAACTCTAACATACTCCTATAGACAGACGAAGGAATTTGTTCTATTAAGAGATCTGGCATGAGGAGCAGAGGCCTTTTTAATGGGAAATATCAAACCAGCTCATAACAAGGATTCTGGAATTTTAGATGACACAAGAATAGGAAACACTAGGCAAACCTCTGTCTTGAATTGTGCATGTCAGGAATGTAAAAATATGATACAGCTTTTCCCCCAATTTTTTGGGAGCACCAAAATGATGAAATGTTCCTGGTTATAGAACTGCTTTTCTGGAATATCATGATGTTACTTCATGAGCAAATTTGATATTTTAGTTTTCCTGAAAACTCACCAAACCTGATCATAGTGTTTGTACATGTGAATTATATCAAAATGCTGCCCTATAAGATATGGACATGTCTAATCATATTAATGTCAATGTATAAAAGAAATAACAAATATTCAGCACGAAGGTTCAAGGACATTAAGTCCTACTATATTTGCAAACATGATTTTTATGGAGTATTATTATGGGCGCATCATGTTACCATTAGATTCATTAGCATAGTAAGGAGTCAGTGTATATTGCTTTCCATTCATTGAATTCAGGTTGATAGAGTTTTAAGAATAAACTCCAGTGATGAAGAGTTTTAAGAATACCAGCTGTGAGCATAAATATCAGTAGCGAATCAGAATGAAAATATTATGAAGATAATGTGTGAGATGCTACTTTACAGATATTCAAACAAAATTGTTCAAAAAAACCCTTAAATTCAAAATTAAATTCTTAATAAAATGTAAGTTATAGTAAGTTCTAGCTGCTGTTTAAAAATCATAATGAAGTATAAATTTAGGTATTTCCATTTGTCAGTGTTAAGAAAAATATGCTTTTGTATTGGAAGTTTTGTTTATATATTTTTAATAAACTTTAGATACAAGAAATGAAACATTGCTTTTTTTATTACAAATGATTCTGAACACTAACACAATACAAAAATGCAAATGAATGAAATCCAGTAAAATTCCAAAAACCTTGTTTAAAGTTGAATAAATTTACAGAGAATATCAAACTTCCAAACGGGCCAAAGAAACTTAAACCTCAGCTAAGGGAAGCAAGTAATCATTTCAATTAATAGAACTCATTCTTAACATTCTCTTCCTTTTTGTAACTTATTTTTCTCAATTTTTGTTTCATTCTGCAAAATATACGTCTGGAAATTAACCTGTATGTCATAAAGCAGTGTTAAGCAATTGTCTCATGATGCTGCAACATGTCATTTCTAAGCCATCAAGAGGTTATAGGATGTTGCCTGGTATAGCAGATTTCAGATTAGATTACCTACAGTGTGGAAACAAGTCCTTCGGCCCAACAAGTCCACACCGACCCTCCGAAGAGCAACCCACCAAGACCCATTCCCTTACACCTAACACTATGGACAATTTAGCATGGCCAATTCACCTAACCTGCACATCTTTGGACTGTGGGAGGAAACCGGTGCACCTGGAGGAAACCTACACAGACACTGGGAGAATGTGCAAACTCCACACAGACAGCTGCTCGAGGTGGGAATTGAACCCGGGTCCCTGGCACCGTGAGGCAGCAGTGCTAACCACTGAGCCACTGTGCCACTCTAAATTGCTTGACCAGGTTTGTTTTCAGGAGGTTGAGGGGCAACCTAATAGGCGTTTATAAGATTGTGAATGGCATGGATAGAGTGGAAAGTATGAGGCTTTTTCCCAGGGTCCATTATTAGGGGACACAGGTTCAAAGTGCAAGGCAGGGGGAAAGAGATATATGAGGCAAGATTTTTACACAAATGGTGTTGAGTGCCTGGAATGCATTGCCAGAAGAGGTGGTAGAAGCAAACACAATAGCAGCATTCAAAAAGCACCTGGACAAATACATGGATAAGAAGGGAATAAAGAGATATGGATCCTGTAAGTGAAGACAGTTTTAGTATGGAAGGGCAAAATGTGGTGGCACAGGCTTGGAGGGATGAATGGCCTGTTCTTGTGCTGTATAGTTTTTTTGTTCGTTGTTCTTAAAAGGATAGTTTTGGACTTCAGCAACATTTATTCTGTGCCATAACTTGCCAGCAAAATTATTATCCCAAGATCCCTGGAACTACAGAGAGGAAAAAAATCTCATCCCTGAAGTAGGCAGAAATTTAAGGTGGACCCCAGCTTACATTGAGAGTCTGTTCCATTTGCACCAGCAAAGTAGGAGCTAAACACGTTGGGTCCACTTCCTGAATAGATGGAAGACAGCCTAATTTCTGAGCAAGAGAACATGTTATGGTAACTATTTTGTGCTAACAAAACCGGGTCCAAAATACTTTGGTCCCAAGTAGATTCACTGGTTTAAATGAGATTAGTAGTTACCCATAGTTAAATGGCACACCTTGGAAGTCTGCAAAAAGAGAGAGAATATAAAAGAAGACACTGGTAAACAGTCAACTGGCCAGTCAGCACCACCATCATTCTCTTCCAATGAAGTCAATACTGTATTAGATTGGTTAAAAATCACACATCGCTAGGTTATGGTCCAACAGGTTTAATTGGAAGCATTAGCTTTTGGAGTGCTGCTCCTTCATCAGGTGGTTACACTGTTGTCAAAATGCAGGTTTAGAAAGTCTCCCACCCCCCTAATGCATTTGGCTCCCATTTCTGCCACTCAAGTAGTTTAAATACTGGATCCATTCCAGTATCCAAAATGGCTGATCAGTGGACAGGCCAAAGGGAAGGATACATCAAAAATAAAGCACTGTGGATGCTGGAAATCTGAAATTTTAAAAAAAATGCTGGAAATATTGAGCAGATCTGACAGCATCTATTGAGTGAATTAATATTCCGGCTCATGACCTATCCCGCTAAATAATTTATCTCTCATCACACCCTCCCACTCCTGCAAAATCAGATGTCACCATTGGATGAGTTAGAAGGTTTGTTCTCCCCAGACTTCTTTATGCATTTGTTCTATTAGAAATCTTTCTTCTGATAATCCCCTTGCGTCCAACATGTATTAAAGGAGGGAATGTGATTAGCAATTCTGGCCATGTCTTCTAAAGCTTAAAAAGAAATGGATATTACATAATGTACTATATTAATGCTTGGTATCTTAAGACCACATCAGCTATTGAGCCATTTCATACCAGAAGGTGCAATGTAGCCAAATAAGACTCAAAAATGGGTTTGGATTTGTGTGTCCAGCCAGAGGTGTGCAGTATGTTTAGAGGAATACAATTGTACTTAATGTCCTGACTGGCTTTCTGTAGCCATGTGACCCTCACCTCTATTGTAAGTATCTTTCTATACAATCTGTGACAGTCATTAAACAAGCTATTTGAAACATGGTATCAGGGATGGCGCAGCTAAAAATGTGGATTTTCAAAACTGTAAAAGACCAGCTACTGAATGAAACTGTGAAAACAATCTGAAAAATACTATAACAGTCTGCAACGTTTTATTGCTGCATGAGTCAAATGGCTATTCACTTTACACTCCCTGATGCTATGGAAATTAAATAAGATATGAGAGAGAATCTGAATTTTTTCCACTCTCAGGAGAACAACTAGAAATAGTTATGTAATGAAATTAAAAACCTGAGCAAGTAACTGTAGTAACTCTGCTATCAGTGCTGAGGATAGAACCCTGCAGACTGTATTAGAAGCTAATTTCTCACCGAGGAGAAGAAAAAGCAGATTGCAGAGATTTTGAACACACGCCCTGGACTCCACATTAATGTCAACCACCAGTGAGAACTTAGTAATGAGACAAAAGCAATGGTTTTGCATTAATATGAGCTGCACATCAGGCTGAATGAAAATGACAAATTGAGAAAATGGAATAAATATTTGCAGAAAAGTCAGTACAAAAATCACTGCCAAAGCCAGGCATGTACATATTACAGAGGATATCACAAAAAAGAAAAACATGTCAACAATGGGGCAGCAGTGCTCTAATTGCAAGAAACTGAATTGCTTTGCACACAAGTGCTGAACTAGAAAGAGGCAAAGAGAGCCTATAAAGATGACTGCTGGAGAAATGTCAGCCAACGGTTCTGATAAATCACTCTACACCATGCAACAGATTAGGGTTGCCAGGTCTAAAGATGATAATTGTTTTATGACCATTAGAATGAAGGCTGCAGAAAGAAAGCATCAAATGCAGATAAAGTGTCATTGCCTAGTGCAACATCGTAAGTTTTGTAGAAATGTGTGAAGTGAACTCAAGGTGGTGATCCAAGCTCTTGGAAGTATCGTTAAGACTTTATGATGAATCAATACTTCTTCCAAGAGGCCAACTTAAGCTGAGAGCCAAATGCAAAGGGGAAATGTTCCAGATAATAGAAATTGAGCAAAACCTATGCACCTCAACTGAAGCAAATCGAAAGCTTAGTCTGATAACCCTAAATATACCAAAAAAGATTGTCAGCATTTCACAGGCCACATCCTAAGAGATTTCAAAGAAACTTTTGTAAGACTTGGACATCATCCTGGTGAATGCCATCTCAAGGTGAATGGGAGTGCAAGATCACCTTAGCATCTGTTGAGGAGAGTCCCAACTGCCCTCAAATCCAGCCTGAAAGACAACATAAAAGAGCTAGAAAAGAAGGGAAGAGTCAAGGAAACGAAAACTCCAACAATTTGGTTAGTACCATGATAACAGTAAAATAAAAGTCTGGAAACCTGGAAGCATGCATAGATCCAAAATATTTCAATAAAATTTTGAACATAACTTTGAAGCCAATTATTGTAGAAATTTTGTCATAACTTGCAAAAGCAAGCGTTTTTGCAACACTCATTGCAAAGAACAGTTACTGGCAAGTGAAGCAATAACTTTCTAAATGCATTTTGGATGTCATTTAGGAGATATAGTGGCTGCACATGCTGTTTGGCATTTCCATTGTACTCAAAAAGTGTCGACATAAATAGCTTGATATAGTCAGTGATCATTCTGGAGTAGAGGCTATATTAGATGATGTGCTGATCTATGAATGTGGAGACACAATGGACAACATTATCACTGACCACAATCAGAATTTGGTGCCAACATTACAGACAGCTTGCCAGATCAACCTGAAACTGAAGATAAGGATTCAGTTGAAAATACCAGACATCAAGTACATAGGTCATGTACTGACGGCAAAAGGACTCTGCTCAGATCTTGATAAGGTGGAAATAGTAGCAGAAATGCACCGGTCAACAGGTATGAAAGCAATGCACCATTTTGTTGGATTTGTAAACTATTTAGCAAAATTCTTGCCTAGTTTATCATCAGAATTGCGAACATC
This sequence comes from Chiloscyllium plagiosum, assembly GCF_004010195.1. Taxonomy (NCBI): domain Eukaryota; kingdom Metazoa; phylum Chordata; class Chondrichthyes; order Orectolobiformes; family Hemiscylliidae; genus Chiloscyllium; species Chiloscyllium plagiosum. The sequence goes on from NC_057710.1 coordinate 124,498,519, forward strand.
TATGATAAGGATATGGAGTGCTACTGGAATCCAGAAGCAGAAGAAGCTTTCACTAGAACCAAAAAAATTAATGATGACAATATCTGTGCTATTACAATGTCAATGATGAAGTCATCTTTCAGCTTGATGACAGTGGGACAGGACCTGAGCAGTACTTATGCAACAATCACAACCAGAGTATAAGCATAATGAGAAAGTGTGCCTGGATCTTGTCCTTGTTTTACTCATTTCACCATTGCTACTCAGAAGGGTTTAATCTAGACTTGCAGGGGACTGGAAACCAGAGAAACACGTCAGCAAGTGGAGGGATTGAGGGGAAGATAAGTGTTAGGACCAGTAAGTAAGAAAGGAAGGACAGGCATAGACAGATAAATGAACATGATGGTATTAATGAAGTGTGATAATATCAATGCAAGGCACATTATAGGTAAGGCAGATGAGCCTAGAGCCTGGATTAGTATATGGGCCTATGATGCTGTGGCCTTGGTTGAGAGAGGGACAGGACTGGCTCCTTAACATTCCAGGGTTTCATTGTCTTAGATGAGATAGAGAGGAAGGTAAAAGAGGAGGAGGAGTTGCATTACTAATCAGGGAGATTGTCACGTGTGCACTCAGAGAGGACATACTGGACAATTCATCCAATGAGGCGTGATGGGTAGAGCTTAAATATCAGATGGGTGCAGTCACTCTGATAGGATTATACTATAGCCCCTCCAACCGCCACTGACACACGGACAAGCAAATATGTAGGTAGATTATGGAAAGCTGCAATAACAACAGGGTTGTCATAGTGAGTGGTTTTAACTTTCCCAATATTAATTGGAACTCCCTTAGAGTAAGAGGCTTAGACAGGACAGAATTTGTGAAGTGCATCCAAGAGGGTTTCTTGAATGTCCAATTAGAGGAGGGGCCATACTGGAGCTTGTACAGGTTAATGAGCCAGGCCAGGTGATTGAACTTTCAGTGGGAGAGCATTTTGAAAACAGTGATCACAACTTCTTACATTTCAAGATAACTATGAATAAGTCAGGACCTTGCAGGAAGGTACAAAATTGGAGAAGGCAACTTATATCAGTATTAGACAGGAGCTAGGGAGTGTTAATTGGGAGGAGCTGTAATCAGGCAAGTCCGTATTTGGACATGTGGGAGTTGTTTAAAGACCTGCTGTTCAGAGTTCAGGACCAACATGTCCCAGTAAGGAAGAAGGATAATGATGGCAAGATAAGGGACACTTGGGTAACAGGGGAAGTTCTGGATTAATTCAAAATGAGAAAAAAGTCATATGTAAGGTTTAGGAAACTAAAATCAGACAGGGCTCTTGTGGAATATGGAGAAAGCCGGAAAGAACTCAAACAGGGAATCAGGAGAGCAGAAAGGTGCCATGAAATTACTTTGGCAATTAAGATTAAAGAGAGTCTCAAGGCATTCTATACATACATCAACGACAAGAGGATATTGAGGGGGAAGGGTAGGACCACTCAAGAATAAAGGAGGGAACTTGTGCTTGGACGCAGAGAAAGTGAGATCTTAAATGAGTACTTTGCGTTGATATTCACCCAAGAGAAGGATATGGAGGATAGTGAGATTATTGTGGAGTAAGCAAATATGGTAGGGTGTTTTGAGATCAAGAAAGGAGTGGTTTTGGGTCTCTTGAAAAGCATTAAGGTCAATAAGTCCCAGGGCCCAATGGTACCTGCCCCAGGCTATTGAGAGTGGCAAGAGAGGAGATTGCTGGAGTCTTGACCAAGATCTTTGTATCCTTGCTGGCCACTGGAGAATTCCCAGAGTAGCTAATATTGTTCCTCTGTTCAAGAAGGGATGTAGGGATAATGCAGGAAACTATTGAATGGTGAGTTTTACATCGGTGGTTGGGAAGTATTTGGAGAGAATTCTTACAGAGAGGATGTACAAGCATTTGGAAATTAGGGACAGTCAATTTGGCTTTATTCAGGGCAGGTTATGTCTTGTAACCTGATTGAATTTTTCGAGAAGGTGACAAAGGTGATTGATGAGGGTCGAGCGGTGGATGGTTGTCTACATGGATTCCAATAAGGCTTTCAATAAGGTTCCTCATGGTAAGCTCATCCATAAACTTTAGATGCATGGGATCAATGGTGACCCATTGATTCAAAATTGGCTTGCCCAAATAAAGCAGAGGTGGAAGGATGATTTTCTGGCCAAAGATCCACGATTAGTGATGTTCCACAAGGATCCGCACTGGGACCGCTACTGTTTGTGATATATATAAATGACTTGGATGAAAGTGTAGATGGTAGGGTTCGTACACTTGCAGACAACATAAAGATTGGTGGAGTTATGGATAGTGTAGCGAGTTGTCAAAGGATACAGTAGGATATAGATCAATTGCAGATATGAGCAGAGAAATGGCAGATGGAGTTTAATTCAGAGATGTCTGAGGTGCTGCATTTTATCAAATGTTAAGAAAAAGTATACAGTTAATGGCAGTACCCTGAACATGTACAGAGGGATCTTAGGCTTCAAGTCCATTGTTCCCTCAAGGTGACCACGCAAGTAGATAGAGTGGTAAAGAAAGCATAAGGCATAAAGCATAAGTCTTTATTGGTCAGGGAATTGAGGTCAAGAGTCAGGATATTATGTTACAGCTTTATAAGACCTTGGTTAGGCCACACTTAGAGTGTTGCATTCAATTCTGGCCTCCACATTACAGGAAAGATATGGAGGCTTCGGAGAGGGTGCAGAAGAGTTTTACCAGGATTCTTCCTGGATTAAAGTGTATAAGCTATAAGGAGAAGCTAGAAAAATTCGGGTTGTTTTCTCTGGAGTGGCGGAGGCTGAGGGGAGCCTTGATAGAAGTCTGCAAAATGATGCGATGCAAAAATAGGGTTGATGGTGACAATCTTTTTCTCAGAGTTGAAATGTCTCATATGAGGGGGCATGCATTTAAGATGAGAGAGGGAAAGTTCAAAGAAGACATGAAGTGCAAGTTTTTTACACAGAGAGTGGTAGGAGTCTGGAACATACTAGTGAGTGGCATGGTGGCACAGTGGTTAGCACTGCTGCCTCACAGGGCCAGAGACCAGGGTTCAATTCCTGCCTCAGGAGTTTGCACATTCTCCCCGTGTCTGCGTGGGTTTCCTCCGGGTGCTCGGGTTTCCTCCCAAAGATGTGCAGGTTAGGTGAATTGGCCATGCTAAATTGCCCCATAGTGTTAGATGACGGGGTAAATGTAGGAGAATGGGTCTGGGTGGGTTGCTCTTCGGAGGGTCGGTGTGGACTTGTTGGGCCGAAGGGCCTGTTTCCACACTGTAAGTAATCTAATCTACCAGAGGGTGGTGGAGGCAGATATAATAGGGGCATTTAAGGAACTTTTAGAAAAGCACATGAATATGCAAGGAATAGAGTGATATGGACCATGGGCAGGCAGAAGGGATTAGTTTAATTTAGCATCATGTTTGACATAACATCATGGGCTGAAGGACCCATTCCTGTGCTGTATTGTTCTATGTTCCATATTCTATGTTCTCTCTTAAGCAATACCAGTTTGAAGAGTCAAAAGTGGAATTCGATCTGAAGTCACTTCAAAGCATTATCCTCGTATTGTTTCTCTCTGCTCCAAAGTGTTTCCAAAGAAGGTTACTTTGTTTGCAGGATACCATCCGAACGTGACATACAAGGAATAAAAACATGTACGTTGCTGACATGCTGTCGAGAACAGCACTCCCTATAAAAAATTGAGGATGCTAAGAAATCTTCCAGCTTCGTCAAGAGGCAACAGCTCCACACACTCTGTAAGTTATCAGCCAAGCAAAAAAATTCAATTTGAAATACAAGCATCTTGCTCAAAATAAGAAAAGTATACAACAAGATACAACTCGCCAAGTGCTGCAAAAGTTTGTGATCAAAGAACATCCTGAAAGCATCATGGATAAACATGTGCTATAGGAAAATACTTGGTATAAAGAGGTGAAGTGATAGTCCAAGATAGTATCTTATGAAAAAGAAAATAGTTATCACGAATAAAATGAGAAAAGGGTGTTGAGTTTGAAGAAGGCAAGAGAAGTGCTGTACCAGCAAAAATGAACAAAAACAACAGCCTGTGCACAACTTATAACAAATACCAGCCTAAGCAAGCTAAAGAGCCACTTATGATGCATTACATCCCAGAAAGACCATGGATGAAGTGCAGGACCTAATTGTCTTGGCACAGTCAACTCCTATTCTGACTAGTGTTAGATTACCTGCCATTAATGGTTACCATTGAGATTGTAGAATGCTTATAAATGCGCTTCGGTCATAATGGCATTCAAATCATGAATGAAGACTTCAGCCACTTCATAATGAACTGGAAACTCCAACAGCATACATCATCCCCACACTATCCACAGTCAAATGGAAAGGCTGAGGCAGCAGTGAAAATTGCCAAACGGATCATAAAGAAATCAACCAAATCTAGTACAGCCTTCTACAGCACAATTCTTGAATGTAGAAATGCAGCTATAGAAGCCTCTGAAATACATCTACTGAAGTAGTCCAGTTCAAAGGCTAATGTCACACCTCAACCAACTGCTCTTCCAACAGTGTGGAAACTATTGAAGCCAAAGTAACAATATATGTGAATGACAAGCTGCTTAATCATTGCCAGAATGAGCATTGGAGAGTCAGTCAGAGTTCAAACATTTCACGCTCTCAACAAGATTCAGCATATGTGCCAATGCAGGATGTGTGTTGAGCAGTTGTCAGTTTGATTGTACATGATGAACTACACAATATTGTTCTAACCATAGTCTGCAATGTACGACTAGAGAAGAACTGTCTTCACTGCAGGCAGATGATTAGGAAGATGTGACATCGTCACCTGCACCCAACACAAAGTTATATCAGTCCACGAGGTCTGTTGTTCCTGACAAGGGAAGTGAATCAGCAAAAACAGTTAGAAATGAGCAGACGCCAGAAGAACAGCCCAAGAAAGCACGCACACCATGCTGAGACCCGCATGTTTAAAGACTATTTATGCAATGCTTTATACAGAGACTGAAGAATGTTGAACTGACTGGAGTTAACATACCGTTTTGTTAAAGAATGATAATTTTCTCTGTGACCATTTATATTAGGTAACTTGCATAACCTGTAACTGCAAATGGTAGTTAATGCAATTTATTTTATGGAAAGGGGAATGTTTGGAGAAATGCAATTGTACTTAGTGTACTAGCTAGCATTTTGTAATCGTGTGCTCTCTGCCTCTACTGTAGGTGCTTTGTATGCAGTCATTAAACATGGAATACAAGACACAGTCTTGGTTAAAGGTATTTGTATGTGCATGCCGAGTAACCACCAACAATACACAGTGCAGTGAGGTGGTGATGCATATGATTGTGCAATGCTGGTTTGAAGCCACCGCTGCCATTTTCCAATTCACAACTCTGGTCAGCTATCTGTTTTAACCTTGCATCGCTGAGCACAATGTCAGTTGGAATAAAGGATCCCAACAAGCCCTCTTTTAAGGAGATAATAAAGTGTCTAAACATGTAGGGTTATTTCTTCTGGCTACTGCTGGTGCAATTTTACGTGAATTTCGAGAAGTACCCATGTTTGGTAAATTTTGAATGCTCTACAAGTGACTGATCTGGCAAAATAAAGACACTAATGCTGGAAGTAACAGCTTTTGCACATCTGTAGTGAGAGAGATAGGGCTAATATTCAGGTCATTAGTCCTTCAAATATCAGTGGCATGATCTGAGTGCCACTGTGTAATTCTCTCTTATTATGTCAAATAATTTGCTTTAACAAGTTCCTTCCAGACTGACCGTGCTTCCGCTGCAAAGTGATTGGAACTGGCAGAATAGAGAGAATGCAAGGACAAGCTGCTGGAAGGGTGTAAGATTCTGAGAAGGAGCAGATGGAAGTGGGATGCTGTAACACAGTTCCTCTCTGTCCAGGTTTAACAAGATCAGATTATTAATTAGAAATGTCAGTAAACCCAACATCACCGTTCCATTTGCCTATGATTCCACACTCCCCCCCTGTCATCTCTCACTGACCAGCATATTGAACTCATATGAACAATATTAAAAAAAACTAGGAAGTGTAAATTCAGTTTCAATGTTATAAATTCACTCATTACGGTCAGATCTGTTCTAACGTGGTAGTTCCATTCATGTGCAACCCTGTGTTCTAAGAAAGTTGTGTAATAGCACCAGTATTTAAACTAATGGGGCTGGAATCACGTTATAACCAATGCAAACTTTAAAAGTTCGCACTTTAGGAAGATTTTCCTCAATTCGTCAATCGCGTTATAGTGAATTCACATAAATGAAACATGGACGATAGCAGAACAACCTGTACATAGAACCTATAAATATAACTCATAATGCTTATGTATTTGAATAGAGTCTATTTATCACATACCTTAACTAGTCTGGTACAGCCAGTCAGTGATTTCCAATGGTCAGTGTATGGCTGCTGAAAGGCTGTCTGCCTTTTATCCCATCCTCGTTTCCAAGGATTTGGCTGTGGTATTCCAATGGATTGGTCCATGTATATGGGGATAGTACTGCAGTGGTTTGCCATTGCCTTCTGGAGGGTGGCTAACCTGGAGATTCTACAAAACTCATCCGTCAGGCTTATTGGAAGGATTTACAGGCTGATGATCAACTGACCTGTGGGCGGCACGGTGGCACAGTGGTTAGCACTGCTGCCTCACAGCGCCTGAGAATTTAATCATGTCCTGCCAGCATTACAAATATACCTTGCAGGCCTTGGTGTGAGTCACAAACCTGGAGCTTGAGGCTCAGAAGACACTATCAATGTGTTGCAAGGCCTCTGGGTGACAGGGCTGCTGACATTTAATTCAAGAGGCAGCAGGAGCCAAGGAAGGTGACCTTGAGTTTTTAGATTCAGAATGCATTATCTCTTTCTGAGCTATAGCAGGGTCTTTTAAAGGCAAGTATTGAGAACACAATAGTTGGAATGCTGTGATACACATGAAGCCCTCTTGAACAATGACAACCTTGAAGAGCTGAAGTTCACTGCAAAACTTTGGGACGCAGATGTCAGAGCCATATCTGGCTCCGGGGCTCACTTTTTTTATAATGCATACACTTGCTGGCTTAGTTCACCATCCAATTCGGGATAGAGGGTAGGTTCCAGAGCAGGGAGTTCAGGACAGAGCAGTCACTCCAAAGGCTACTGACAATGAGTGATCACTGGGAACACCATTGAGGCCCAAGCAACAGAAGTAGCTTGGTAGCACAAAAGACAACAGCAACACCAGGAGAACAGCTCAGAGACCATAAGGCTCAGGTCAGTTGGTGTTATCCTTTCAATGAAACCCACTCTCAAAGTCAAGGTTGGGAGATAAGAAGACAAAGGCTTTTGCATTTTTCTGCCACTATTCATCTCAATCAAATGTGATGCAGCCTCTACCTCCTGCTATATAGCCCAACCCCTCCCCTTTACCTGCTGGCATGGACACACATTAGTTAGCCCATGTGATACTGGTATGTCTAGAAATCCGAAAAATATCCATTTAGTGTTAATTAATTTAACTATCTGTCTACCACTGCTGTGTGCAAAGTTCCAGCCATTGTTGATAGCAGACCGAAATTCCACTGCAGCACTCAATCCTTTGATGGAAGTCTGCTTCAGGAGATGTTTGTACAGGAGGAGATTAATGAGGTTTTCAGCATCCCAGCAACTGCCACTAAAGCCGATGAAACTCCTTCAGACCCAATTTCTGGGAGTCTTCAGGGAGTTAAAGCTTTGATTTGCAGAAAAACCCTGCCACTCGTAGCTCCATAACAGTCATTCAGTTGTAAGACAGCTGCCTGTTGGTTAGAAATACCATCCTGAAACAGGCAGCCATTTTGACACTTGGAGTACCAGCAGTACCGTCGGCAGCAGTGACTGTTGCTAGTAATGTGTTTGGGTTTTTATCAGGACTCATTGTGGGATCTGTAGGACAGGGGAAAGGAGGGATGGAGTCACTGGCAAGTAGTGGAAGAGGCGTTCAGAGAAAAGAGCCAGAGGTTATCTTCCGGTGTGACTGCCATACCAGACACTGAATCCCTCAATCAGGTAATGTGTCTCTATATTACCGAGCCCCTCTCTATTCAACAAGACCACAGGGAAACACAATAGGATTGCCAATTGGTCTCCATGCATGGTGAGTCCCCCAACTGCGTCTGACTGATTACCAGTGATGGCAGGATGAGGCACTAAAGTGAGGCTGCCTCACCCTCCCCCCACCCTGCTCCCCCATCTGGCCTTTCTAACAAAACCCTCAAACCACTGCCCCCATAATGCCTCCCCTCCAGGAAACTCTCCATCCTGGGGCTCAGGCACTTGGACTTATAAAATTACTGGCCTTTCTCACAAAACCCTCAAACCACTGCCCCCATAATGCTTCCCCTCCAGGAAACTCTCCATCCTGGGGCTCAGGCACTTGGACTTATAAAATTATGAGTAATCCTCAAAGTAATCAATTTACCAGATGAGCTTCTAACATGGCTTATTTACACTTTCTGTACATCCATATGTAGGCATTCATTCTCTGCAAACAAAAGGAGCATGTTCAAGCCTGGGGCCATTTTTGAACTACCTGTGAGTTTGGGGAGCCTGTAGTCCTCTGTTAATTTCTTCATTAAAATCCATCCACCAGTCAGAGTCAACTTGCCAACCAATCAGCAGCCCTTTTTCCCTTTGGTGGAGAGAGTCAGGAATGTTTGAAATTTACCATTCCTGAGGTTGCCCTGATGAATGCAATAAGAAGCTATACTTTGGCAATCATGTATTTTTTTACAGTAAGAATTAACTTCAGTGCAACATTTGGATCCCTTAGCGGCCAGTCTCATTGCATACTCTCTCTTTGCCTTTCTAATTTCCTTTCTCTCTAAACTTTAGACAATCAGCCTGCTTCTCACTTGTATTGTCATCCTGACATCTGTTAAATATAACATTTCACTACTTCTCTGGTAGCAGTGTAGCTCCTCCAATCATGATCATAAAGAGAATTGTAGACTCTGGACATAGAAGTGCAGATGATAGGCTTACCTGCACAAAGCTGAAATTTAAGTTGAATATTGTGCAAAGGATACATATTGTGCAAAGAATAAATCAAATGTCTCTACTTTCTGGCATGAATTCCAACCCCCAGTAAGTGACCATATACTCTGCCCTGATCAATCTGAGAAATTTTAATTCCTTATTCTCAGATACCAGCTAAATTATAATTCTTAAAAGAATAATCATGGTATCATCGGAATAGGAATAGGCCATTACTTCCTCAAACTCATTCCATCCTTCAAAGATATCATGGTTTTCTTGAAATTAAGTCTTTGCATCCACAATTGTCTCCTACCTTTTAGTAGGACATCCCAGATGGCCTCCTATTTCAAGGACCACAATTACCCCTCCCACGTCATCAACAATGCCCTCCAGTGTATCTCCTCCATTTCCCACACCTCTGCCCTTGAACCCTACCCCCCCACCCCTATCAGCATTCCGCTGAGACCATTCCCTCCGCGACTCCCTCATTAGATCCACACCCTCCCACTAACCCACCCTCCACTCCCGGCACCTTTCCTTGCCACCACAAGAGTCATTGTGGGATCTGTGGGACAGAGGAAAGGAGGGGAGGAGTCACTGCCCACATCTCCCCTCTCATCTCAGTCAAGTCCCCAAAGGATCCTCTCACATTTGGCAGAGATTTTCCTGCACACTGAAACACCTTATTTACTATGGCCGTTGCTCTTGATGTGGTCTCCTCTACATTGTGGAAACAGGACGTCAACTCCCGGAACATTTCAGAGAATATCTCTGGGACACATGCACCAAACAAACCTACTATCCTGTGGCTGACTACTTCAACGCCCCCTCTCACTCCACCAAGGACATGCAAGTCCTAGGCCTCCTCCACCGCCAAATCCAAGACACCCGACGACTGGAGGAAGAACGCCTCATCTTCCGCCTTGGGACCCTTAAACCACGCAGCATCAACATTGACTTCACCAGTTTCCTCATCTCCCCTCCCCCACCTCATCCCAGATCCAACCCTCCAACTCAGCACCGCCCTCTTGAACTGTCGTCCCTGGTCATCTTCTTTCCCACCTATCTGCTCCACCCTCCCCTCTACTTATCACTTTCCCAGCTGCCTTGCCCCCACCCCTACCCTCCTATATATCTCTCAGCCCCCTTCCCCCCACACATTCCTGATGAAGGGCTCATGCTGAAACGTCGACTGTCCTGCTCCTCAGATGCTCTCTGGCCTGCTTTTTCAGTGCCACACTTTTAGTGTGTATCCTTTAATAACTTGGCTTAACAAACCTCCAGCAATTTGTGATTTCTGAGCACTGTTAATGATTTTATAGCCAATAGTCTTCAACTAAAACTGCCGTGAAAAATTATGATGATTTTCAGTCATAAAATGGCTGTTTCAAAATTTCTGTAGAACTGAATGTTCCATGACCATTTTTAAAACAAAGAACCCCCCTCAAAGTAAACAGAATTTCAAATAATAGATGCTTTCCTTTATTTACACCTGTAAAGCAATGATTAAACTACTCTATGGATATAAAATTTGCAACATTTTTGCTTAATTATCAATTCCTAAAATTAACCTTGGAGTTCCTAATTGTTTAAAGGAGGCAATTATAATTTATATCTATCCCACACTCAGAAACACTGAACTGGGTGTAGTCTGTAATTTACACCATAACCAGCACACAAAATGCAAAGTATCTGACTTGGGTTAGAATAAATACAGCTGCCATACACTTAATCTGAAAACTATTTTATAAGTGACTGCACCATTCAGCAATCAACAAAAAGTCATCTTAACACAAGTTCACCATCTGCATTCAGTGGGTGGCAACTGGAAACGCCCTTTAAGCTATAAGATATAACTTTGGGAAAAATAAGTCTACAGGTATCACTAATTATTTTACATCCAATTCAATCAATTAATATTTTACGACTATTACAAATTGAGTTTTTTTTTATGATACCAGGATGTTGTTGGGTATGGAAAGTTTGAGTTATAAACAAAGACTGGATAGGCTGGGACTTTTCTCAATGGAGCTTGAAATTGAGAGGCGACCTAATAAATGTTTATAAAATAATGAGGGGTATAGATAGAGTAAGTGGTAGTTGTCTTTTCCCTAGGATGGAGGATTTCAAGACTGGGGGCTCATTTTTAAGATGAGAGGAGAGAGATTTAAGAAAGACATGAATGGCAATTTTTTTTACACAGTTCACATGTGGAATGACTTCCTGAGGAAGTGGTGGATGTGGGTAAAATTACAACGTTTAAAAGACACTTGGACAGGTTTGGAGGGATATGGCTCAGGAGCAGGTTGGTGGAACCAGTTTAGTTTGGCATAGACTGGTTGCGAGAAGGGTCTGTTTTCGTGCTGTATGACTCTATTGCTATGAGTCTATGTATCCTTCCTGAATATTTCCTGTGGCGTTATAGATTAAACAGACAAAACATTCATGTCAAGGAAGGACCATCAGGTCCATGAAATACTGGAATGCACTATAGCCTCCCACTTTCCCCCTCTCCTGCCAATCTCACCCATCTACCTTCAGCTCGCCTCACAATCTTCTGATAAATGCAAAAAACACAAAAGAACTGCAGGGCATTTTGGATGAAACTTTAAAAAAACTTTGATACTTCTTCTCCAACAGGTCCAATTGATCATCATGACAAAGCATTCAGGATAAGGCTGATATATAATTTAATAATGACAACTTTACTCACAAACATAACTTGCCACTTGCAGGACATGGTATAGGGAGCATAATTAGTTCCAATCATCAGGAGTATATAATATCTTCATTTGATACAATTCTCACCTCGGCAATGCTAGGCATGACAAATGTTAGTTACCTATTATCAGTCAGACAGATTCACTATGATTTTAAAAATATCCCATTGATGGATGGATATTCCTTTAGGTTTTTCGGAAGGTGGAGGACAAGGTAAATTTCCAAGGGACGTTAGCCTGTATATGAGGTAGCTAGCACATATATGAGATTACCAAGAGAGGCTGGTTCTTCAAAGTTTCTTACAATGTGAACAGATAATTGACAAGGAAGGATTATTTCCAAGCAGGGATTGCTCTCTTTCTCTTTAGCCTACTTCAAGCAGCAGAAAAGTATTCCTCAGAGGCTGGAACATAAGAAAAAGCACATTGACTGTGACAGCCTGTATGCCAACCTAGGAGCCAGTGCATTAAGTAGCATGTTGATCGTCCATGATTTGTAATGTTATTGATTAGAAGATGTACCTTTGTCCAAGTATATTATATTTTGTAAGTGCCCTGTTGTGAGAGATGGGATGCTCAGCAAGACTTGTATGATCATGTAATGGGTTGGCACGGATGAGGTTTTAATGTAGAAGAGGCAACAATGCAGCAGACAATGTCTGCCATCCCAAAAATCCATGCTTTGCTTTCCTTCTCAGACTGATTGCAATCCTCTTATATGTGTGTATCCAGTTCCTGCAGATAATGTGGTTATTTATCTCGTGATGTCATTAATGTCCTTTGAACAAAGTACTATGATATGTCAAACTGAACAGTCTGTGATTTGGCTCATTTAGCTGCACATCCATTCATTATGTAGGAGGATGATGTTTTGAGCCACAGGCAGAGCACACAGCGTTGTGTCTGACATGGCAAGTGACAGACGTACTTATAACAGCAGAGAAAAATGCTTCAAAGGGCCTGCACCTGGAAGATCTGACTTTATAAATTAAAAGGCTTAATCATTGTTTGAGGACTCCTTTGTCTGGCATGCCATAAATTCAGATCCATAAAGGGACTTCCAAAAATATTAAATTGAAAAACAATTAGAAAAGAGCCAAACTAATATTATGTTAAATGAAATCTGTTTTTCAGATTAGCAGTTCATCGCTGAAATCTCCAACAAAGACATAATGTTCAAATGTTAGTTGAGGCTTCTAATTAAACTCATCATGGATGTAATTGTTGCTAATCAAAAAGCAAAGTACTGAATTCACCAACACGGGTAATAAGTGAATACCTAATAAGAGAATAAGACCAAGTCTATTTTCTGTCTGTCAAGCAACATGGAGGTTGATTCTCTATTTTGGAGAAGTTGAGTAGTGTTGAGTTTTTAGGAAAGTTTTCCCCATGATTCCTAGCATGTCTTCTTATCAAAGTTACCTTATTAACTAAGTGAAAGTGAGGACTGCAGATGCTGGAGATTGGAGTCGAGAGTGTGGTGCTGGAAAAGCACAGCAGGTCAGGTAGCATCTGAGGAGCAGGAGAATCGACTTTTCAGGCAAAAGCCGTTCATCAACCTTATTAACTACCCAGGGACTCTCTACGCCCAAGTCCAGCTCATTCTTACCTTTGCAAGGTTCCAATAACATTCACCACTCAGAGGATAGCTGCTGAATGACTTCCCCCCCATATCATGTTTACAAGACTGCTGTGCACCCAGATGAGCACTGTCATTCCAAAACTGCACCGCTTAGTCAGAGACATGTGTAGAAGATGTCAGAAAAGGGGAAGATGATGCCATGATTCTATATTCACTGTAGATAGAGGGCGTGGTGCCAAAGAGGGCAGTTCTCTTCCCAAAAGAAGAGCCCATATTGCCAGTCCCTGGCAGCCAAGTCTGAGGTTGCTATCCAGGTCAGTGCTGTCTCCACACTGTGAGGGAATGAGCAGCAGTGTCATAAAAATATCAATCACCTTCTCCACACACTCTTCCATGTGTCAATGCCCATCTTGCACATTATCTCTGCTACTGCACCCATCTGCTTCTTGTTCTCCCATTCTATCACCCTCATGTTCCCCAAACTCCCATACACCAACTCTGCATGTCCTCTGCACTGCCTACTCACTCCCTCAGAACACCTCACCTATATGGTCATGTGGGAATGCTGAGACATACAGGTCCTGCCAACCATTCTTCATTCTGCAGTAACTCTCACATTAAGCTCACTGTCAGTCATGACTTGGAGATGCTGGTGTTGGACTGGGGTGTACGAAGTTTAAAATCACACAACACAGGTTATAGTCCAACAGTTTTAATTGGAAGCACACTAGCTTTCGGAACGACGCTCCTTCATCAGGTGGTTGTGGAGGACACAATTGTAAGACACAGAATTTATAGCAAATATTTACAGTGTGATGTAACTGAAATTATACATTGAAAAATACATTGATTGTTTGTTGAGTCTCTTATCTGTTAGAATGACCATGATAGCTTCACTTCTTTCATATGTACATCACAAAAAGTTACATTCTCAGGTTAACTTTAACAATTGGTGTCAGCCCACATTATCTGGTATGTGTTGTACATATAAAAGAAGTGAAACTAACATGGTCATTCTAACAGATGAGAGACTCAACAAAACAATCAATGTATTTTTCAATGTATAATTTCAGTTGCATCAGACTGTAAATTTTTGCTATCAATTCTGTATCTTACAATTGTGTACTCCACAACCACCTGATAAAGGAGCAGCGCTCTGAAAGCTAGTGCTTCCAATTAAACCTGTTGGGCTATAACCTGGTGTTGTGTGATTTTTAACTCACTGTCAGTGTTATTCATTGCACACTAATGCATTCGGATAGCCAAAGGGTAGGGTTTGGGTTTGTATCCAGTTAAGTGTGTCTATGTGTCCACATGTTGACCCGCTCTGATCGCCAGCATCTGCAGTCCTCACTTTCTCCCCTTGTCACCTAATCCATCCATTCCAAGTGTGGCCACAACATTTTCTTCCCGTTTACACACTTCTGATTTCCGGCATGATGGAAGGCAACAGTGAGTGCCTCTAGGTCAGTCATGTCCAGCTTCCACCTCCACAGGCCTAAACCATCTACATTCCCTTCCTGATGGCCCTTCTCATGAACGCATAGCCTTCACCCCTCCCCAGGACCCCATCCAACCTGCCTTTGTGATCTTTCGCTTGTCTGCATTTACTCTACAATCTCTGGATTATGAAGCGACCATACCAGGTTTGCCACTGTTACTCCACCACTTTGAAGCCAGGATGCTCGTGAGCATGGATGCTTGACCATGGCCAATCCCCCGGACTAGAATCAGAGGCTGCACCGACACACTGCTGGGACCCCCTGACTGACAGGTGCCTTTCTGAACTTTGGTGAGGACCACTCTCCTGAACCCTTTGAGAGATGGTTGCCTGCTTGCTACACATACAGTGTGTTTTCCACGTAAACTGAAGGCACAAGATGCAATTGTGAGGTTGATATAGCACACTGCCACACAGCAAGATGTGTGTCTCCTTGAATGAGGACTGCCTAGCGTTCAGAGCAAGCACACTGTCTAGTTATGTGACTGCACTGATTGGCACAGCAAGGTGAGCCATTGATGATGTGAGCATGCTGGTAGATACTAAATGAGTGAGCACTAAGTGAGTGTGCAATAAGAGCAATAACCCTTGAGATACAGCGTGGTCCAATCCTTCACCTGGATCTCCCTCCCTGGGTACAGACTTCCTGCTGCACCCCTTCAATGCTAGTTACCAATGTGCCTTGTGATGCAAATCTATGCTTCTAGAGTGCCAGGCCAATCTGTAGAGTGGTGCCATGATTGCTGTGCCAGGATGGCAAATGTCAGATGCCTATTTCCATGGATCAGGGCTGAGTGTGGCTGATGCCAGTGGATGATGCCCTGAGATGTTGTTTGGTTGGATACAACATTGAGGTCCCTTGGAGCAAGCACAAGGTGAAATCATCAAGTACCTGTTCTGATTTCCATGTTCTAGTTTCGTGACATTTGGTATATTTATTAATATAGAAAACTGAATATTAATGAGTCAAGTTGGGCCATCAACCAGGCTTGTAAGAAACAATAATCCCCTTTAACTGACAACTCACCATTACCTTGTGAGAAACTTACCACCCTGCTTGCCCCTCAAGGGACTTCTCTTCAAACCTGCCACAAATCTCACCACAATCCATGTTGCTACAACATTCCACTGATGGATTTAGTGGGATTAGTTCCTGATGACCCCTGGTGGCATAATTTAGTATCTGTACATTTGCAAGCCAACGCTGTAGTTAAGATTACTCTATGAGAACCAATCGGGCCAGCTGCACAAAGTATTGTCCCACTAGAATAATGAGGTTTTGTATTCATTAAATTCTTTTTTTCTAAAACTCCAGTTCTCCTTATTATAAAGTTTGCAAGTCGCTGAAAAGGTAGTTGTGGGAAGTTAAAAGACTAAAAGATATAGAAATCCTTACTAAATTTCATGTTCCATTTGTCATAATTCCTTTTGTTTTTTTTTATGGAGTCATTCATCTTTAGCTTCTGCTTTCCCACTTAGTCTCAGTTTTAATTTCAATTCTGCTCCTTTCTAGCTTGCTGGCCACTCAAATCTCTTTAGCTTTGCTGTTTTTTTGACCCTAAGTCCATTGTTTTGTCTTGAAAATTCCTTTTACAATTTGTTACTTCAGAAACTGCACTAATGTCACAATTCGTTTTGAAAGAGAATAGATCCTCTTCTTAGGATTGCAGTTATTGTTCAAATGAAAACTTATTGAATTAACAGTTTTTCTCCATAGATTTATTTACAACGAAGATCATTATTGTGGTGAAAAGTTCCTTAGTTATCAATCTCAATTGCTAGAATTTAAGGCTACTCAAAATCTTGCTTTTATATTTATTGGATTCCATTACGTATTTTTGTGAATTCTTCTCATACTTCCTATCTGATGTCATAAAATTTAAATTGTATCAGTTCCAAAATTAAGAGTGAGGATGATAATGATTAACCAATGCCTGCTCATTGTACTACAGATACATGCTAAACCCATGCTGCCTGCTTTTCCAACTTGATGAGAGAGCTGCCAATGTGAGAGCTGTCTACATTATCTATATTTTTCACTGACTGCAGGAGGCTTGATATGGCAAGTGGTTAGTGCAGCTTAAAGATCTCTCATCTCTTAAAGAAGTGGTTTGCTTTCACTGCAAGATTTAAAATGTCCGTTTTGTAAAGAAAGGTTCATCTAATTGTTAATGATATGTGAAAGGTTGTCATCATCGGCTAATGAGTATGATTGTCCCACCTAGGAAATTCAGTGTTGCTAGTCACTGGTTCTGCGGGTCCTTGGCTCAATCCTAAAGTTGTATCTCCGATCACATGTTTGGCAGGTACTTCTGGGAGTTGGAATTGGTCCTTGGCCTCAAGATGGCTGGCATTCCTTTCCCCAGTTCCTTTCCCGCATTTCCTCTTGCCAACGGGTGTTTTCAAAGAATTGTGTCCTTCCTACAGGAGGTTCCACCAAGTCAGTTTCTTCTGAATGAGGGTCTCCCAGGAATTGACATTTATGTTGAATTTCATGAGATAAGCCTTCGTAGGGTCTTTATTGTGCTTTCTTTGTCCTCCACTTGTTTGATTGGCTTTCTTGAACTGGACAAAGATTTGCTTTGGCAGTCAGAACTCAGATATCCTAAACATGTGGCTGACCGAATGGAGTCATTTTCAGATGATCACAGTCTCTATGCTGATGGTATTGACTCCATCAAGTTTGTTCATGTTATACACCGATCCTCCTGGCTGTTATAGAGGTTTATAAAACCATGAGGGGCATGGATAGGGTGAATAGGCAAGGCCTTTTCCCCAGAGTAGTCCAATCCAAAACTAGAAGGCAAAGGCTTTAGGGGAGAGGGCAAGATTTAAAATGGCCCTAAGGGGCAACCTGTTCACACAGAGGATGGTGCATGTATGGAATGAGCTGCCAGGGGAAGATCACTGGTCCAATTACAGCATTTAAAATATTTCTGGATGGGTGTATGAATTGGAAGGGTTTAAAGGGGTATGGACCAAATGCTGGAAAATGGGACCAGATCTATTCAGGATACCTGGTCGGCATGGACAAGTTGGACTGTTGTACATCTCTATGACTCTATGATGTAGAGAACCCATTTTAAAAAGTGTTAATGGCATGTCTCCAGGGTCTTGAGGTGGTGTCCATACATAGTCAAAGTTCCAAGGCAATTAGAAGAGATGGAAGGCTTACTGCCTTATACACAAGGGTTATGGTGTCAGTACAGATGTTAGGGTCATTGAAGATTAAGTTGCCTGAAGGTGTACTCACAGATTGGATGGGGTGTTGGATCTCCACATTGATGTCAGTCCTGGATGAGAGGTGACTTTTAAAGGGAGCTTTGAAAGGTAAGCAGTGCAAAACTGATGATCATTTTCTTGAGTGTAAATTTTTTATTTTGCAATAGATATGCTAACACTGTGGGATCTCTTATGCCAACCACAAACCAGACTTTAATTCGATTATATTTTAGTTGAGCAATTTCACAGAATTCTGTGAACTGTACTGATGCAATTACATATTGATCAGTGGATTTTTTTCACATCTTGGGCCCCTGTACTGTACATCAGTTATGTTCACTTGGACTTCAAAGTGTCCCTTCAACATTTGCAAAAATTCTGCAGCCTATTTTCTTCTGTTCTTCAGAGAGATGTGGTTTGGAAACACTTTGAAAAAGTCTGTCTCCAACAATAACAGTGGAGCTATTCACAGATGACTTACCCAGTGATTTAGCTGAGGCCTGTATCTTTCTTTCTTTCCTGTGGCTTTTAGCAGCTTACAGCAGCTCTGAACATTCCTGTGGTCCTACTCTAGTAGCTGTGCCTTGGTACAGACCTTCGATATTCAATCTCAGTTCCACTGAGACACAGTGTTGTGATCACACTGAAACACCATCTGGATTGCATTGTGCTTTTATCGAACTGGCTGTAAGATTAGTGCATGTCACATGGGAGAGGTCACATGCTATGACAAACCTAGATGAGTATTAATATACTATTGCATTTCTATCTCTAACACCAGACACATTTTGATGTATACTTCTACATCCAGTCCCAGTATGTTGTCCCCAGTTTGTCACAGTTCCAAGTAGGACACTTCAAACCATTAAGCCTCTAATTGGGAAGGATGTACTGGCTACCCCTTAGTTATTCGTCCACCCCTTGACTGGTTACAATAAGATTAATAATAAAAGGATTCCTTGCCTCCTGAATATCTTTTGAACCAAATGAACTTGCTTGAAAAGGAATCGATGTGGCCAGACCTTCTTGAATTAACGAAAAGAGTGATTTCATTAATTACTAAACATGAAAAGAAATAATCACGCAAAATCTTTCACAGAGATTGGAAATGAGAAGTAAGTCCAAAAGGTAGAACAGAGTCAGAGAGATGGACATCACGGAAACAGACCCTTCGGTCCCACCCGTCCATGCTGACCAGATATCCCAATCTTGTCCCACCTGCCAGCACTCGGCCCATATCCCTCCAAAACCTTCCTACTCCTATACCCATCCAAATGCCTTTTAAATGTTGCAATTGTACCAGCCTCCACCACTTCCTCTGGCAGCTCATTCCATACACGTACCACCCTCTGCGTTAAATAATTGCCCCTTAGGTCTCTTTTGTATCTTTTCCCTCTCACCCTAAACCTATGCCCTCTAGTTCTGGACTCCCCCACCCCAGGGAAAAGACTTTGCCTATTTACCCTATCCATGCCCCTCATGATTTTATAAACCTCTATAATTTCATCTCTCAGCCTCCAACACTCCAGCCCTAGCCCCAGCCTGTTCAGCCTCTCCCTATAGCTCAAATCCTCCAACCCTGGCAACTTCCTTGTAAACCTTTTCTGAACCCTTTCAAGTTTTACAACATCCTTCCGATAGGAAGAGACCATAATTGCATGCAATATTTGAAAAGTGGCCTAACCAATGTCCTGTACAGCCGCAACATGACCTCTCAACGCCTGTACTCAATACTCTGACCAACAAAGGAAAGCATGCCAAACGCCTTCTTCACTATCCTATCTACCTGCGACTCCACTTTCAGGGAACTATGAACCTGCACTCCAAGGTCTCTTTGTTCAGCAATTCTCCTTCGGTCCTTACCATTAAGTGTATACGTCCTGCTAAGATTTGCTTTCCCAAAATGCAGCACCTCGCAGTTATCTGAATTAAACTTCATCTGCCACTTCTCAGCCCATTGGCCAATCTAATCAAGATCCAGTTGTAATTGGAGGTAACCTTCACTGTCCACTACCCATCCAATTTTGGTGTCATCTGCAAACTGACTAACTATTCCTCTTGTGCTCACATCCAAATCATTTATATAAATGATGGAAAGTAGTGGACACAGCACCGATCCTTGTGGCACTCCACTGGTCACAGGCCTCCAGTCTGAAAAACAACCCTCCACTACACTCTCTGTCTTCTACCTTTGAGCCAGTTCTGTATCCAAATGGCTAGTTCTCCCTGTATTCCGTGAGATCTAACCTTCCTATCCAGTCTCCCATGGGGAACGTTGTCGAATGTCATTCGACTCAACAAGTGGTCCATTTGGATCATGTCCACCACTCTGCTCTGCCCTCATCAATCTTCTTTGTTACTCATTCAAAAAACTCAATCAAATTTGTGAGACATGATTTCCCACGCACAAAGCCAAATTGACTCTCCCTAATCAATCCTTGCCATTCCAAATACATGTACATCCTGTCCCTCAGGATTCCCTCCAACAAGTTGCCCACCACCAACGTCAGACTCACCGGTCTATAGTTCCCTGGTTTGTCCTTAACACCCTTCTTAAACAGTAGCACTACATTGACCAACCTCCAGTCTTCCGGCACCTTGCCTGTGACTATTGATGATATAAATATCTCAGCAAGAGGCCCAGCAATCACTTCCCTAGCTTCCCACAGAGTTCTAGGGTACACCTGATCAGGTCCTGGGGATTTATTCACTTTCATGTGTTTCAAAACATCCAATACTTCCTCCTCTGTAATTTGGACATTTTTCAAGATGTCGCCATCTATTTCCCTACAGTCTATATCTTCCATGTCCTTTTACACAGTAAGCACTCATGCAAAATACTTGTTTAGTATCTCTTCCATGTCCTGCAGCTCCACACAATGCCTACTTTGCTGATCTTTGAGGGGCCCTATTCCCTCCCTAGTTACGCTTTTGTCCTTAATGTATTTGTAAAAACCCTTTGGATTCTCCTTCACTCTTTTTGCTAAAGCTATCGCACGTCCCCTTTTTGCGCTCCTGATTTCTCTCTTAAGTATACTCCTACTGCCTTTATACTCTTCTAAGGATTCATTTGATCTATCCTGTCTACACCTGACATTGGATCCTTAGTTTTCTTAACCAAACCCCTAATATCTTTAGTCATCCAGCAATCCCTACACTTACCAGCCTTTCCTATCAACTTAACTGGAATGTACTGTCTCTGGATTCTCGTTATCTCACTTTTGATGGCTTCCCATTTTCCAGCCACCCTTTTACCTGCGAACATCAGCCCATCAGCTTTTCAAAGTTTTTGCCTAATACCATCAAAATTGGTCTTTCTCCAATTTAGAACTTCAACTTTTAGATCTGGTCTATCCTGTTCCATCACTATTTTAAAACGAATAGAATTATGGTCGCTGGCCCCAAAGTGCTCCCCCACTGACACCTCAGTCACCTGCCCTGCCTTATTTCCCAAGAGTAGGTCAAGTTTTGCACCTTCTCTAGTAGGTACATCCACATACTGAATCAGAAAATTGTCTTGTACATACGAAACAAATTCCTCTCCATCTAAACCTTTAACACTATGGCAGTCCCGGTCGATGTGTGGGCAATTAAAATCCCCTATTATTCTTACAGATAGCTGAGATCTCCTTACAAATTTGTTTCTCAATTTCCCTCTGACTATTAGGATTATATAATACAATCCCAATAAGGTGATCATCTGTTTTTTATTTCTCAGTTCTACCCAAATAACTTCCCTGGGTGTATTTCTGGGAATATCCTCCCTCAGTACAGCTGTAATGCTATCCCTTATCAAAAATACCACTCCTTCTCCTCTCTTGTCTCTCTTTCTGTCCTTCCTGTAGCATTTATATCCTAGAAAATTAAGCTGCTAGTCTTGTCCATCCCTGAACCACGTTTCTATAATTGCTATGATATCCCAGTCCCATGTTCCTAACCATCTGCCTTCCCTGTTAGGCCTTTTGCATTGAAATAAATGCAGTCTAATTTATCAGTCCTACCTTGTTCTCTGCTTTGTCCCTGCCTGCCCTGACTGTTTGACTCACTTCTTTTCTCAACTGTACCAGTCTCAGATTGATCTCTTTCCTCAGTATCTCCCTGGGTCCCACCTCCCCACCTTAATCATTTAAATCCTCCCGATCAGCTCTAGTAAATTTCCCTGCCAGTGTATTAGTCCCCTTCCCATTTAGGTACAATCCATCCTTCTTGTACATGTCACTTCTACCCCAGAAGAGATTTCAATGATCCAAAAGTATGAATCCTTCTTCCATACACCAGCTCCTCAGCCATGCATTCATCTGCTCTATCCTCCTATTCCTACCCTCACTAACCCGCAGCACCAGGAGTAATCCAGATATTACTACTCTTGAAGATCTTCTTTTCAAATTCCTGCCTAACTCTCAATATTCTCTCTTCAGAATCTCAATCTTTTCCCTTGCTATGTCATTGGTTCCAATGTGTACAATGACCTCATGCTGGTCCCTCTCTCCCTTGAGAACATTCTGCACCCTTTCTGAGATTTCCTTGATCCTGGCACCAGGGAGCCAACACACCATTCTGGTTTTTCGTTGCTGGCCACAGAAACGTCTGTCTGTACCTCAGACTAAAGAGTCCCCGAACAAAATGGATCTCTTGGAACCTGACAAACCCCTCATTGCATTAGAGCTAGTCTTGTTACCAGAAACTTGGCTGTTTGTGCTATATTCCCCTGAGAATCCATCACCCCCTACATTTTCCAAAACAGCATACTTGTTTGAAATGTGGATAGCCACAGAAGACTCCTGCACTACCTCCCTAGCTCTCTTACCTTTCCTGGAGTTAACCCATCTATGTGACTGTATCTGCAACTTTTCCCCCTTCCTGTAACGGCCATCTATCACATCCCCTTGCTCTTGTAAATTCCTCATTGCCTCTAAAGTTTTAAAAATAATGTACAAATCTGTTTCTGAATTGTTTGTGAAAAACGAATGGTTGAACCTGGTGACTATTGCAATGAAAGTTACTAGCAACACTGATGTTGATATTTAAACTGTCATTTTAGAGATTCCTGACTTTGTAGGTTGATTGAAACACTTTTGTTATGATTTCTCTCAGTAGTGGCTGTCTGGTAGCACTCAAACTGAGAGTGGGCTGTTTTCATTTCTTCACCCACAGTGCAGAGGTTTTTAAAATGGATTTTGTCAGAGCTAGGACAACCCAAAAAGGTGCAAAAGCTTTACGCTTGTTAAAGAGAAACTAATTGAAGCTTTTAATGAAACAAATAAATTAGAAATGCTGGAGGATAAGTGAAAGATCTTTGGGTAGAACATCTTCTGGAGTTCTTTAATTTCCTGTCATGATTCTGTTACATGACCAGTGAAAATCCCAGAGAAACATAAATTGAGAACTTTTGCAGACATGGCGAGCTAATGTTGTCACCTGTCTCGACATCAGATAATGGACTGGGTGCCATGACCAAGCAGAAAGGTAACAGAAGGGGAAATGCAATGTTAGCCAAACCATCCAATTAACAGCTGGAATGCCTGGGGACTGGCAAATAAAAGGGAGCAGGCAAGGGGAAGTAACGGCACCCGAGAAACAAATGGGACATTTGAAGAGGAGGCAACTTCCTTGGTGTAAGGCTGCACAAGCATAAAGTGAAAGGAATGCCAGATCAAAGAGGTTGTAGCAAAATGACAGCTCCCAGTGGAAATGTTATAAATATCTGTGTTCACTTCTTAAAACCTCTCACATCACTCAATCTGCATACATAAGATACACTTTAGAAAGACTCACCAGTCTTCAAACATTTGATGAGCCAACCAGGTTTGCTAGGCTCCAAGTTGTTGCTGTGCCTCATTCAATCTAATCCTCCATGTACTGCAACACTGCTGCTTGCAGTGTCTGCCAACACTGACCTGCTGCTGACCTCCTACCTCCTTATGGCCAGTAAGGCTCCAAAACTCCACTCTTCACACGTGGCCCTGAAAAAAGTCTGAAAACCCCCAAGAAGTGCCCCAATAGCCATGTCTTAGGGGGCTCATTGGTATGTGGTACAAAAAAGCAGGGTCTTCAACAGGTGGATTGGCTTTAACCAGAAACCTGCAACAGCAGTTATTCATCCATTTGGGACCATTTTCTTGCTCCACCTGCCTGCCAGTCCTATAGCCCTGCTTATGAGAAAATTATGCTTACTAGCCCTTGTATTATTGGCAGACCTTAATTAACTTGGTTGTTGACACCTTCAGTCCACAAAGGTTGAATTTCAAGAATTTCAGAACCTAAGTAATAAGCTTCACTTCTAAATGTATTGCTCACAAGTTTGAGACAGATTTACAGATTCCAGGATCTAATTCTCATCATACAAACGTACCAACAGCATGGTTATTTACATTTTTCTTGCAATAAAGCATATGTTTCCAATCTGCATTTTAAATATTCGAGTAGCAGAGCAGAATCCATTCTCATTTGAGGGGATCAATTGTATCCATCTCCCAAGCCTAATAAATGGTTGCCTGCAGACCTATCTTTGGTTGAGTGGGATTAGGATCAGATGCCACATAATGTGTCACTGTTCTCTGTTGTAATTTTCTACAGTTTCCTCCAACAGCTGGCTGAGATGGTAGATTTGCAGAATATGGGCTCAGGTTCAAGAAATGTCAACCTCAAGTTTAAATGATGACTGAACACATTGGAATAAAACCTACAAAACATCATTTAGGTTCACTTCACAATGTCTTGAACCGGCTATACATTTTATATAGCATTCATTATTAGTGGTTACTTTAGTCTAATACACAGAATATGCTAGTCTGCAATTTTATTCAGTAGCATGTCTAAAATATTTATTAATCCTGGTTTATGTACAAATTGATTTTGAAGTGGTTCTGATACATCCAATTTGATTGATTATCCCGAAATCATGAAGAACTTCAAACGACATAGACAAGTTAGTGGAATGAGTGGACCGGGACATGATGAAATTAAGTGCAGAGAAGTCTGAAGTAATTCATTTTTATAGAAAACACTCAGGGAGAAAACATAAAATAAAGGATACAACTCTAGTAGGGAGTAGATGCAGAGGGACCTGAATGGATGTTGTATGATTAGATTCCTTACAGTGTGGAAACAGGCCCTTTGGCCCAATAAGTCCATACTGACCTTCTGAAGAGTAACCCACCCAGACCCATTCCCCTACCTTATATTTGCCCCTGACTAATGCACCTAACACTATGGGCAATTTAGCATGGTCAATTCACCTGACCTGCACATTTTTGAATTGTGGGAGGAAACCGGAGCACCTAGAGGAAACTCATGCAGACACGGAGAGAATGTGTAAACTCCACACAGTCGTTCGAGATGGGAATCAAACCCGGGTCCCTGGTGTTGTGAGGCAGCAGTGTTAACCACTGAGTCACCATGCCACCCTCTATGAGTCATTGAAGTTAGAGAACAGGTTGAAAGAGTGGTTAAAAAGCATAAAGTATTGTAAACTTTATCAATAGGGGCATAGAATACAAAAGTAAGGTTTTGTTATAATTGTATAAAACACTGGTTTGGCCACAGCTAGTGTATTGTACCCAGAGTTAAGTAGTGTACCACACTTTCGGAAAAGGTTGAAGACGTCAGAGACCATATGTAAAAGATTCACAAGAATGGTGCCGGAGATGAAAACTTTCTGTCACAGATTGGTGAAGGTGTTTGTCTAGACAGATTAGGTAGGAAGAAAAACTGATCCCATTGGTGGATGGATTGAAACTGAACCAGTATAAATTTGAAGTAATTGAAAAAAAAAAGCATTAGAGAAATAAGGAGAAACTTTCTCACACAGTGACTGGTTAAGGTAGAATCAAAGAGTCAGAGTGATCTATAGCATAAAAAAGGCTTTTTCCTGCCTATCGAGTTTGGTCAAAAACAAGCACCTCACTATTTTATTCTAATCCCATTTCTCAACTTCTGTAATGTGCTGCCTGAGAGTGCAGTTGATACAGGTTCAATTAAGACTTTGAAGAAGAAATTAGACTATTACCTGAAAAGGAAGAATGTGCAGTGCTACAGCCAGAAGGCAGAGGATGATCCCAAGTGAATTGCTCCTTCAGAGATCCAGGACAGTACAGCACAGGAACAGGCTCTTGAACCCATCATGTCTGTGCCAGTCATGATGCCATTCTAAACTAATGTCATCTGCCTACATATAGTCCATGTCCATCTATTCCCTGTCTCTTCATGCCTAACTAAATGTTTGTTAAATGTTGATAATGCATCTGCTTCTACCACCTTCTGCAAGTTCCAGACATCTACCATCTTCTGTGCAAATAATGTGCACCACACATCTCCCTTAAACTTTTCCCCTTTCACATTAAACCCGAAGAAAAGACTCCAGCTATCCACCCTATCCATGTATCTCGTAATATTGCATATTTCTATCAGGTCATCCTTTTTCCTCTAACCCCCCCTCCCCCCACCACTAACTGAAAACAATTTAAGCTTGTCGAAACTCTCTCTATAGCTAATACACTCCAATCCAGACAATATTCTGGTAAACTTCTTTTGCACCCTCTCCAAAGCCTCCACATCCTTCCTGTAGTGTGGCAACCAGAACAGCACACAATATTTTGATTGTGGTCTAACTAAAGTTTCATACAGCTGCAACATGACTTACAAACTTTTATACTCAGTGCCCTGACCAATGAAGGCTCCCAGAAAGTGACTACATGCTGTATGACTTATTTCCAGCCTTATCTACTCCTGTTGGCACTTTCTGGGAGCTTTGGACTTATACCCCTAGATCCCGCTATATATCAATGGTCATAAGGGTCCTGCAATTTATTGTGTACTTTCCTTTTGCATTTGACCTCCCAAAATATAACACCTCACACTTGTGTGGATTAAGTTCCATCTGCATTTCTCTGCCCAAGTTTCCAATATATCTATACTCTGCTGTATCCTTTGACAACCTTTCTCACTATCCACAACTCCCCCAATTTTCATGCTGTCTGCAAACTTACTAATTAGACCATCTACATTTTCATTCAAATCATTTATATTTATTACAAACAACAAAGGTTCCAGCATTGCTCCCTATGGAACACGACTGAACACAGACTTCCAAGTTAGAAAAACACCACTCCACAACAATCCTCTGTCTTCTACAATCAAGCCAATTTTGCAACCAGCTTACCATCTCATTGTGGATTTCATGAATCTTCTAGATCAACCTTGCACATTCGCCCTGTGTCTGCGTGGGTTTCCTTCGGGTGCTCTGGTTTCCGCCCACAGTCCAAAGATATGCAGGTTAGGTGAATTGGCCATGCTAAATTGCCCGTAGTGTTAGGTGCATTAGTCAGGGGTGAACGTAGGGGAATGGGTCTGGGTGGGTTGCTCTTCGGAGGGTCGGTGTGGACTTGTTGGGCCAAAGGACCTGTTTCCACGCTGTAGGGAATCTAATCTAATCTAATCTAAACCTACCATGAGGGACCTTGTCAAATGCTTTAATGAAGTCCACGTAGATGACATCCTCTCCCCTACCATCATCATTTATCTCTGTCACTTCCTCAACAAACCCAATCAAATTTGTGAAACAAATTCCCTGCACAAAGCTGACTATCTTTCATAAATCCAATACATTCAGATTGAGTTGGGTGAAATAGCATGAGTTGGAGGGTGATAGAGTGTTTTGAAGTGAGGTAATGTGAAGAAGTATGAATTTAAGTGGAATGGATTGAGTTGGAGTGAGGTAGAATGATTGGAGTAAGGGTGAATAGAGTGAGTTGGAGTGACCAACAGAAGCGTCCAACATGAAGGAGTGAGATAGAGTGATTGGGGCATTTCAGAGTGAATTAGAATGATAGAGAGTGAGCTGGAGTGACATAGAGCAAGTTGGAGTGAGATGAATTGAAGAAAAGTGAATTAGGTCATGTTGGAGTAAGTGGGAGTGATGTAGAGTGACCTGCAGTGAGTTCGACGGAGCAGGAGTGAAATGGAATGAGTTTACAGTGGACATAGAGTGAATTGAAATGAGGTAGACAGACTTGGAGTGTATTAGGGTGAGTTGGATTGAAGAGGAGAGAGTTAAAGTGAGAATGAGTGAGTTAGAGGAATTTGGAATGTTACACAGTGAAATTGGGGTGATGTAGAATGAGCTCGATAATGAAAGAGCTTGATTAAGGTAGAGAGAAGAAGAGTGATTTAGAGTGAGTTGGAATGAGTGTGAGAGAGGAAGAGCAATTTGGAGTGAACCAGATTGAATTGGAGATATAGAATGCATTGGTGTGAGTGGGAGGGAGGTGTGGCTATTTGGAGTGAGCATGAGTTGGAGAGTTATAGAGTCACAGAGTCATAGAGATGTACAGCATGGAAACAGACTCTTGGTTCCAACCCGTCCATGCCGACCAGATATCCCAACCCAATCTAGTCCCACCTGCCAGCACCCTGCCCATATCCTTCCAAACACTTCCTCTTCATATACCCATCCAAATGCTTCTTAAATGTTGCAATTGTACCAGCCTCCACCACTTCCTCTGGCAGCTCATTCCATACACGTACCACCCTCTGCATGGAAAAGTTGCCCCTTAGGTCTCTTTTATATCTTGCCCCTCTCATCCTAAACCTATGCCCTCTAGTTCTGGACTCCCCATCCCAGGGAAAAGACTTTGCCTATTTACCCTATCCATGCTCCTCATAATTTTGTAAACCTCTATAAGGTCACCCCTCAGTCTCCGACGCTCCAGGGAAAACAGCTCCAGCCTGTTCAGCCTCTCCCTATAGTGGGCGGCACGGTGGCACAGTGGTTAGCACTACTGCCTCACAGCGCCAGAGACCCAGGTTCAATTCCCGCCTCAGGCGACTGACTGTGTGGAGTTTGCACATTCTCCCCGTGTCTGCGTGGGTTTTGTCCAGGTGCTTCGGTTTCCTCCCACAGTCCAAAGATGTGCGGGTCAGGTGAATTGGCCATGCTAAATTGCCCGCAGTGTTAGGTAAGGTGTAAATGTAGAGGTATGGGTGGGTTGCGCTTCGGCGGCGCGGTGTGGACTTGTTGGGCCGAAGGGCCTGTTTCCACACTGTAAGTAATCTAATCTAATCTAATAGCTCCAACCCTCGCAACATCCTTGTAAATCTTTTCTGAACCCTTTCAAGTTTCACAACATCTTTCTGATAAGAAGGAGACCAGAATTGCACGCAATATTCGAACAGTGGCTGAACCAATGTCCTGTACAGCTGCAACATGACCTCCCAACGCCTGTACTCAATACTCTGACCAATAAAGGAAAGCATACCAAGTGCTTTCTTCACAATCCTATCTACTTGCGACTCCACTTTCAAGGAGCTATGAACCTGCACTCCAAGGTCTCTTTGTTCAG
>NC_057710.1:124527988-124530875 GCF_004010195.1 Chiloscyllium plagiosum
TCTGGTCAAGATCCTGTTGTAATATGAGGTAACCCTCTTCACTGTCCACGACACCTCCAATTTTGGTGTCATCTGCAAACTTACTAACTGTACCTCTTATGCTCGCATCCAAATCGTTTATGTAAATGACAAAAAGTAGACGTCCCAGCACCGAGCCTTGTGGCACTCCACTGGTCACAGGCCTCCAGTCTGAAAAACAACCCTCCACCACCACCCTTCTACCTTTGAGCCAGTTCTGTATCCAAATAGCTAGTTCTCCCTGTATTCCATGAGATCTAACCTTGCTAATCAGTCTCCCATGGGGAACCTTTTCGAACACCTTACTGGTCCGTATAGATCACATCTATTGCTCTGCACTCATCAATCCTCTTTGTTACTTCTTCAAAAACTCAATCAAGTTTGTGAGACATGATTTCCCACGCACAAAGCCATGTTGATTATCCCGAATCAGTCCTTGCCTTTCCAAATACATGTACATCCTGTCCCTCAGCATTCCCTCCAACAACTTTCCCACAACCGACATCAGGCTCACCAGTCTATAGTTCCTTGGTTTGTCCTTACTGCCCTTCTTAAACAGTGACACCACGTTTGCCAAAATCCAGTCTTCCGGCACCTCACCTGAAAATATCGATGATACAAATATCTCAGCAAGAGGCCCAGCAATCACTTCTCTAGCTTCCCACATAGTTCTCAGGTATACCGGATCAGGTCCTGGGGATTTATCCACCTTTAACCGTTTCAAGACATCCAGCACTTCCTCCTCTGTAATCTGGACATTTTGCAAGATGTCACAATCTATTTCCCTACAGTAAATATCTTCCATATCCTTTTCCACAGTACATACTGATGCAAAATACTCATTTAGTAGTTCACCCATTTTCTGCGGCTCCACACAAAGGCTGCCTTGCTGACCTTTGAAGGGCCCTATTCTCTCCCTAGTTACACTTTTGTCCTTAATATATTTGTAAAAACCCTTTGGATTCTCCTTAATTCTATTTGCCAAAGCTATCTCATGTCCCCTTTTTGCCCTTCTGATTTCCCTCTTAAGTATACTCCTACTTCCTTTCTCCTCGTCTAAGGATTCACTTGATCTATCCTGTCTATACCTGACATATGCTTCCTTGTTTTTCTTAACCAAACCCTCAATTCCTTTAGTCATCCAGCATTCCCTATACCTACCAGCCTTTTTTTTCACCATGACAGGAATATACTTTTACTGGATTCTCGTTATCTCATTTCTGAAGGCTTCCCATTTTCCAGTCGTCCCTTTACCTGTGAACATCTGCCTCCAATCAACTTTTGAAAGTTCTTGCCTAATACCATCAAAATCGGCCTTTCTCCAATTTAGAACTTCAACTTTTAGATCTGGTCTATCCTTTTCCATCACTATTTTAAAACTAATAGAATCATGGTTGTACAGCTAAATTTAATAGAATGAGCACAATGAAATCTCATACCTCAGAGAATAGTCAAAAATCAGTGGATATATCAAAGTGCAAAGTGCATTCAAAGAGCTGTGGCATACTTGGTTTTGACCAAGAGAGAGATGGAAGTGAAACCTCAACATTTCATAGTGAATATAAAGCAGAAGTTTCTATTGCTATTTTCTAGTTCAAAGAAGAAAGCTTTATGGAAATATATTGTTAAGTAAATAGTACTTATTCTTTATTCACTAGACAATTTTGCCTAAAGCATGAAATATTGTGATCCATTTTCTTTGATTAATAACATTGAAAATAAAATTCAAATTCCCAGTTAACGGTGTCCTTGGAGATCACAACCAAATACATTTAAGTCAGATCCAGTGTAGTATTAATTATCCAGTATTTGATTATAATATTTATCAATAACTATTCAACCAACACCCTTGACTAGTTCATTGAAGAAATTCAAGGACTTTAGCTAGAAGGTGGGAAAGTTGATTTCAAATCCAGGTTTAGCCATGATCACATTGAAAAACAAAACAGGCTCGACTGGCCTTTTGGCACTCAATCACTCAAGAAAATCCAAGTCAAAGCATTCTGCATGATCAACAGTCCCTCCATTGCTTTAAATATTTGATCCAGCAACAATCTTCAACACAATGGAACCAGTGTAAGATGCTCGTCAGGAACTCACCCTGCCTTCTTTGACAGCACTTTTGATACTCATGACCCTCATAATCTGGAAGGACAAGAGCAGTAGATGAGTAAGAAATGTAATCATCTCCAGCTTCTGCTACATGTAACACGTTATCCTGACTTGGAACTATGTCACTGTTATGTCACTCTCATTTGGTCACATTACTGGAAGAGCACTGCAGTAATTCAAGAAAGCAGGTCATCACCACCTGTTAGGGGTGGATCTGTTAGGGGTGGATGAAAGATGTAGGCCTCGCCAGCAATGTTCATGAACACTTTCAAAAAAAAAATACAGGTTATAGTTTGTGGAGGTTTTGGTTGGTCAAGTTCAGGTCACTGGATGGATTCCATGTTTCATATCAAAGTTTCTTGCTAAGACCTGGTCCTTGGGCAGGGTTCCCTAATTTACTTTTAATTCCAGTTTGGGGTACCCCCAATTGTCAAGCTTCCAACTGTCAAGCTTCTGAGTGAGGAGGGATGAACCGGTTTCCTTTCTATACGTGGATAGATGTGGGACAGGAATGGCTGTTGGAGGTTCCTGGTTACAGGTGTTTCAGTAAGATTAGGGAGGGTGGGAAAAAAGGAGGGGGGGTGGCATTGCTAATTAGAAATGGTATAACGGCTGCAGAAAGGAAGTTTGAGGGGGATCTGCCTCTGGAGGTAGTATGGGCTGAAGTCAGAAATAGGAAAGGTGCAGTCACCTTGTTGGGTGTTTACTATAGGCCCCCCAATAGCAGCAGAGATGTGGAGAAACAGATTGGGAAACA
>NC_057710.1:124532608-124546557 GCF_004010195.1 Chiloscyllium plagiosum
ACACAGAGGGTGGTACGGGTATGGAATGAGCTGCCAGAGGGAGTGGTGGAGGCTGGTACAATTGCAACATTTAAAAGGCATTTGGATGGGTATATGAATGGGAAGGGTTTGGAGGGATATGGGCCAACTGCTAACAAATGGGACTAGATTAGGTGCCAAGTGTGAGGTTGTCCATTTTGGAAAGACAAATAAGAATGCGGAATACAGGGTTAATGGTAGGGTTCTTAGTCAGGTGGAGGAACAGAGGGATCTTGGGGTCTATGTACATAGATCTTTGAAGGTTGCCACTCAGGTGGATAGAGTTTGTAAGAAGGTCTATGGAGTATTATCGTTCATTAGCAGAGGGATTGAATTCAAGAGTCGTGATGTTGCAACTGTACAGGACTTTGTTTAGGCCACATTTGGAGTACTGTGTGCAGTTCTGGTCGCCTCACTTTAGGAAGGATGTGGAAGCTTTGGAGAGGGTGCAGAGAAGATTTACCAGGATTTTGCCTGGAATGGAGAATAGGTCGTATGAGGATAGGTTGAGAGTGCTAGGCCTTTTCTTGTTGGAACGGCGAAGGATGAGGGGTGACTTGATAGAGGTTTATAAGATGATCAGAGGAATAGATAGAGTAGACAGTCAGAAACTTTTTCCCCGGGTACAACAGAGTGTTACAAGGGGACATAAATTTAAGGTGAAGGGTGGAAGGTATAGGGGAGATGTCAGGGGTGGGATCTTTACCCAGAGAGTGTTGGGGCATGGAATGCGCTGCCCGTGGGAGTGTTAGAGTCGGAATCATTGGCGACCTTTAAGCGGCATTTGGGTAGGTACATGGATGGGTACTTAATCTAGGTTAGAAGTTCGGCACAACATCGTGGGCCGAAGGGCCTGTTCTGTGCTGTATTGTTCTATGTTCTATATTTCCTCCACCTCGACTGGCCACAGCAAGGTTAATTTGAAAAGGATCTCTTCCCATGTGGATGCATTTCTCCCAGAACAAAAGAATTTATGGTTTAAACAGAGGCAACGTCAGCAAGTGTTCTATGTTCTATATTTCCTCCACCTCGACTGGCCACAGCAAGGTTAATTTGAAAAGGATCTCTTCCCATGTGGATGCATTTCTCCCAGAACAAAAGAATTTATGGTTTAAACAGAGGCAACGTCAGCAAGTTAAAGAAAGAGTGACTTTATTAGTTACTAAACGTGGTAAGAAATGATAACACAACACATAAGCACACACTTTTGAAATAAGAGAAAAGATTTCTTTAAAAATCAGTCTCTTGAGTTCTGTGTAGTGTAGAAGACATGACATTGGGTGAAACCCGTGGCACTGCTATTTGTCAGTGAGCAGTTAATTTCAAGATGCTTGTTTTTCAATGACAGCTGCAAGATCTTTGTCCTGTTTCCTTTCAACTGCATTTTCACTTGCTCTTGCTTAGAGCAACAAAAGATTTAGTGCTTTTTAACCTGCAGCATAGGAATGACTAGAGGTTTTCTCAGTTGTGACATTCCCAGTATATAATTTCACCCACTAGCACACACTGACCAGGGTTGAAATTGACATTTAGCTCTTGTTTTTGTGTGATCTTGAATGGAGAAAACACTAACCATGTCTGCAGTTTGGGACATAAATTCAGGAAATGATTTTCTGCTGATGATGGGGTTGTTTATTCAGCCCCTCATTATCACTATTGTTACGGGAGGTTGTGTTCAATTTATTTTGATTTACTTCTCTCCTTTTGAAGGGTCACTGTTTGCAATTCAAGTGTGCCATTCCAGGGTCCCACTCCAAAAAGCCATAGAGCTTACATTCACAGTCTTCTTTTGGCCATAACCTCTTTTTAAAAGGACATATGCTGTAATTAAACATTAAATGTGTTCATAAATAATTTGGCTTTCTGATCTATTGTCATGATGTTCTTTATTTCAATTATTTATACTGAGTTTCTTCTACTTCTAATCACCTCCTGTGGCAACATCCCAACTCCAATGTCACGATATTATTGTGAATCAAATCACCATTAATTGCAGCTATGTAAGCCTTGGGCTCGACTGTCCGTTTGAATAGTATGTGCTGCAAGATTTTACGCATGAAAGTTTGAGTGAACTCAAGTTTCTCCTGGTTATCAGTGGAAATGTTGCTGAAGAACACATACAGAGCTAAGCTTGTCGAGGGCATGGATCATATTGCTGTCTCTCTAGCTGATATCTCTGTATTCTGATGATCCCTAATGCCTGCATGGTAGCTTTGTAACTTTGAGATTGGGCTGATGTTGTTTAAGAAGACAGTGATTTTCACAATTGTGAACAGATCTTCATAGATCAGGTGCACAATCATAAAATTGAATATTTTATGATTCAGTACAGCTGCAGCTTTATGAACAGGAGCAGGCATGATGAGGTTTATAAAATCGGAAGAGCATTGATAAGGCGAATAGAAAAGGTCATTTCTCTAGGGTAGGGAAGTTTAAAACCAGGGGGCATAATTTTAAAGTGAGAGGAGAAAGATTTAAAAGGGATTTGAGGGGCATCTTTTTCACATAGAGGGTGGTTTGTATAGGGAATGAACTGACAGAGAAAGTGATAGATGTGGGTACAATTACAACATTTAAAAGACATTTAGAGGTACATGGATAGGAAAGGTTTGGAGGGATATGGGCCAAACACAGGCAAATGGGACTAGTTTAGTTTGGGAAACCTGTAGCATGGACGAGTTGCAGCAAAAGGTCTATTTCCACGCTGTGTGAATCTATGACTGTATGTATGCATTCAAAGATAGCTTGATCTTTGGAGAATCTTGCAAACTGCAAAATCCTTCAGAACTTATCCTCCTGTTTCTTGAAGTAGCTGGTGAAAGTGACAGAAATGTTAGCTGGGATATATGCAAATCGCAGATGGATTGACCTGATTTGTGGCAGCATGGAAAGTGCTGGAGATGAAAAGAAAGTTGAGGGTTGTCTGTTACTGACCTCTGAACAAGGTTTTGTGTGCAGTGCTTTATGTAGTGCTCTTCTACAGAATTATTCAATATGTTTTATTTCAATTACCTTTTCTTCTATGGCAAGTTGAATCTGGGAATAATCTTTATCCCTCATGTCTGTCTTCTCTCCAGCATATTCTTTTGAAGGCAGTGAGCATTCAAGTGCTCCAAGTGCATCTTTACTGAGCAATAAGGCAGAATTATGATTTAATTGGATTTGAGATGATCGCACTATTTGATTATGTTTCGAGTGGAAGTTTTACTTTGACTTGTAAAACAATAATTGTTAGTGGCAAATATTTTCCCTTCTATCTTTAGACATGAGCAGCCTCACATGATCAACTATCATAGAGTCGTAGAGATGTACAGTACGGAAACAGACCCTTCGGTCCAACTCGGCTGTGCCGACCAGATATCCTAACCCAATCTAGTCCCACCTGCTAGCACCTGGCCCATATCCCTCCAAACTCTTCCTATTTATATACCCATTCAGATGCCTTTTAAATGTTGCAATTGTACGAGCCACTTCCTCTGGCAACGCATTCCATACATGTACCACCTTCTATATGAAAAAGTTGCCCCTTAGGTCTCTTTTATATCGTTTCCCTCTCACCCTAAACCTATGCCCTCTAGTTCTGGACTCCCCGACCCCAGGGAAAATTCCTTGTATCTGTATTATATCAAGTGATATTCTTTATCACATTGATCTCATGCAACCAACATCCCCTTGATCAATCTCTTCCAATATAAAGTCACTGGTTTTGACTCAATCAGTACATTTTATAATAATATTATAAATATCTTGCTATACCATTAGGACCAAGCTGTCTTTTTAAATACTTCATAAGTCAAATGACATTCCAATTCAGCTTTTGGTTAGTGTGTAATAATGTCAGCTTTTAAAAGACTTGAACCTGGACTGATAGTTACATATGTGAACTATCCAATATGGACTTAAGTCATACATATCAGGAACATTCAAGTTTAATCCCTCATCTATAGTTAGCTTGCTGATCTTAGCCAGGCCAGTGATCGGGCAGTGCAGTTCCAAAAGAGTAACTCAACTCGGATTTTTGCTCTTGATGCTCAATGATTTGTCAATTTTGACTGTAATACCACTCTGCTAGCACTCACAATCATGTGCACATTGTGTTTTACCTGCACAAGTCAGTACTCCAGGAGAAGAGAAAATTGTAAATACTGTATGAGATTTCCTTTTAGAACACTTAGAAATAAACTAAACTGAATAAGCTGTAGAGAATACAGAGAATACAGCTGTAGAGAATACAGCTTTAACAGACAGAACCACAGAAAGAAAGAAAATAAATAAGCCTTATAAACCATACCTAAAGTGATCAGGATTTAGTTCTGATAAAACATTGTAAGGAAATAATGGTGATTTTGCTAGTTACATAACTAAATTTATTCATTTCCAAAGATAGTGAGGAAAGTTTCCATTAAAGCAATAAAACACTATTAAACCAGAAAGCTCAGACATCAGTAGTGACAAGTGCCCTTCACAGTTTCATTTCAGATGCTTTGTCGTGTTCAGGAAACTGAAGCTCATATTATTATTGTATTTAATAAACATTCCTGCAACCAAACAGTGAAACTGGTCAAAGAAGGGAAGAAAAAACTGCAGCCAAACATAAAATAAATTAAAAAAGCATTTCAACAGGGTTTCTTACCATATACAAATATGTACTATTTTAAAACATATTGTACAATACTATATCTTAACTAAATGTTTACAGGAAGCTCTTTACAATGAATGAAATTTTGACTTTTAAAAAAATCTGCTGCAGTCAAATCAAAGCAACACACCAACCAAAACACACCGAATTTGAAAATATATTGTCATATATGTTCATAGACATAAAAATGCACTTAAAAACTATACAAAGCCACTTAATTTCATCCATCCTTAACTATTGTGGTCTTATGGCCAAAGTTAATGTTGGAAATATTGTTTTTAATAAATGAATTATAATTGTGAATTGAGCTGCACATTTGCATTTGAAAACAGAATGATACACAGACAAGCTGCTTCACAGATGTCAGTGTATTACGACATACATTTTTAAAATTTATAACAGAAAAGCATGCAATTTGACTTACACTAGTTTAATGGAGTATAAACTATTCAACTCTGATGGAGATAGAATGAGAAACATTCATTCAATTGGCTTGTGTTTCAATTGGCAATTGATTTTGGCTGTTTAATAACACATCCACTTTTGTAGCAAATCTAAGATAGAATTATGTACAAAGCTTTAAAATTAATAAACGCATTCAAATGTGTACCTACTTAAATAGCGAAAATATATTTGAATTTTTAAAAACTACTGAAAAATTACATGGGTGATTACTTCTTCTGAAATGAATATAAAATAATTTCCTCTAACAAAATGTTTGCTTATTGGATATACATACAAAGAAATTAAGGTTTTCTTTACTGTTATAAAGTGGTGAAAGCAGTTGACACTGGATCTAGAACTCACCTTTGGGAACAACATAAGAATAAACCACCAATAGGCAGTATGTATGATAAGCATAAAAATAATATTGAAAAACAAAGAGCAAAAGAATATCTCTACTGGACTATATGAGCACTCATTAAAATATCAATATTGTAAGGCACTATCCTCAACCGTCAATGTTCACAACTCTGACTCCATTTGGTTTCAGATACATACAAAATGATTTATCCAGACCTCCCTATCTGTGGAGACCAATGTCATGCATGATAATTGGATTTCTTTAGCCAGAAGAAAGTTTAGATTCAAACAAGGTCCAGATAAGTTCTTCTTTCTCCATTAAATATTTGGAGTGACAAGTGGAATGCAATAATTTTGATTAAATCTTAATCATTTACACATTTGGGTTGATTATCACTAAAATTTATCTTTACATTGAAGAGACAAATGGCATAAGCCAGTGGTTTGAGATAAAGTTGGAATTTAAGTTTAGTAAAAATAAAAACACAAGGTGATAGAAACTATGTATTATTATTGATTGTAATGTTTGCAGCAGAAAAGCAGATTTTGTCCATTTTTAGAATTGTAATTTTTTTTTACATATGGAGAATGGAAGTTCTTGTGATCTAAGTACAGTAGGTTAGAGTAAATATTATTACTGGGGTAATCTGTAAATATTGACAGCATTGTTGACTTGCACCATATGTGATGGACAAATGTTGATCAATTAAACTGGAGGCTAACTTTAACCCACATATAATTTTTAAGCATCTTCAATTTCATTTTAATAATTAAATAGATGCTTTTTATTCTTTAAGAACACATATAGGTATGAAATTTCACAAATTACTTCCTTTCCACTGAGAAATACATTACTCAAACAAAGCAATATATTTTAAGCATTGCTAATGAAGAACAGATGTTGCCTTTTTAATCTAAATACAGAGCCTAGTCCAATCTGTTTTGTCTGAATAAGATGTAAATTGTAGGATATTGTATGAACAAATAGTTAAGACAAAATTAAAACTCTAGATTATGTTAAGAAATATAGCAAAAATGAGCTAAATATTAACCAGATTTGATTTGAGGAGCATCTAATGGACTAATTTTGGACCTGAGTGAATTTAATACTTTGCTGGGAAGTATTTTGTAATGAATGGAACAGCATTTAATGGGAGAGTAATTATTGCATTTGTGATATTCTAACATATCTCTTATTGTTAATTGATTTGGTATTAAGTAGGGCAATTCAGGAGGCAGGACTGGTGTAGTCTCTCTGTTTATCTTCTACTAATTTGGCTCCCTCACTTGTTTCCTCGAGCTTACAAAACCCTGCTTGCAGAGCTGTTTCATTTGACCATTTGGAATTGGAATGGATATTTCTGAATCATTACAACTGTGGTAGTTACTGGAGCTCCCTGGTTTGTTTTAAGCTATATCAGATTTGTATTTAGCCATTTAGCAAACATTCTGTAACTCTGTCTGCTTGGAGTGAGCTTTTTGGAATCATACAACATCTTCACAAATATTTTGTATTAAAATGCTGCTCACTGACATTAAATTAAAAATTGTGCACTGATCATGTGGCTTACTTTACTGTTGCAGTACATAACAAATAAATTGTTATTTTTCAACGAATACATTTGCATTGATTTGTATAGGTGATTTACATTTTGAATTACTTAATTATTTAAAAGATAATGAAATAAAATTCAAAGAATAAAATAAATTGCCCACAGCAATCTGTAATTGGCTGGGTGGACGAGATGGAGCTGAAGGAAGGGGCCAGTGCATCATAAACAGCCTTGAAACACAATATCTTTAGAAGGGCAATGGCAAGTTGTATGAAGGAGTCTTGAAGCACTTAAAAAGAAATTTACAATAAACACAGTTCCATCTCAGAATTCTGAATTCCAGACACAAATGATCTACTGCCTTAATCTGTTGTTGGTCCAGAGAGTTGCGCATTTAAATGCAGGTGAATGGGTTTGTAAATAAAATGATAAATTATCTTTCTTCTGAAGGCACCATCAGTTTTCATTTGTTGGAAGACTTCCTTTTGATGTTCAGAATGAAAACGAACAGAAAACAAAATGTCAGCAGTGCAAACCCAGAACCAATGTGCGTACTCCTGTGGGGTTATCTGCAAGCACATGACTCCACTTTCATGTTTGGGTAGACTTTCAGCACAATATTCTTGTTTTCATCGACAAAGAGGATGCTTAACGATGACATTTTCTCTGGTACGCAGCATGGTTCGGGAATCCCTGGAACCACGCCGACTGCTCTCACTATACTTTGAATCGTTGCGTGGTTTGAAGGCCTTAATGACTAAAAGAAAAAGGAAAAAAAATTACAGAAACACAGTTTAAGTGTTTTATACTTCTGTCTATCTTACAGTGACAGCTTGTGAATAAAATACACATTGTGTTCTGGCTCTTAAATCTCCAACATTTTGGAGGATAAATGAATGTCAGATACAGATTCATCATGATCTAAATTGAATAGTTGAACAGACTTAAGAAGCTAAATGGCCCACTCTATATTCTTACAAACAAACCTGTTTTACAGATTCAGGATTCAGATTTGTGGAGATGAACTCCTGGTGCTGGAAGTTCACAGGTTTTACAACATAAATGAAGTAAAGAAAACCATTTAAATTTATAAGTTGTACAACACAGAATTTAGCACATTTTTCAACATTTACAAAGAACTTGATGAAAGTACGCAGCCTAATGCCAGCAATATTGTCTCACAAATGCTAGCTAATGGTTATTCTGTCACTTTTCCTATAACTTGATGAAAAAAAACAGGCTAATGCCTCCAATAAAATAGCAGGACTGTGAATTTGATGAAAGTAGATCAAACATTTCATTACACCTCTGAAGGAGTGACTGGTCATCCTCATCTATACAGATCTGTTAAGGGTAATTCTGCATCTCTCATTAGCTGATTGTAACATTCCATTGGCAAATGCACTTAACACATACCATATTCAAATGCAGCAACATCTGGATAATATCCAGGCTTGGGCTGACAAATTGCAAAATAACATTCGCACCACACAAATGCCAGGAAATGAGCATCTCCATTAAGAGACAATTTAACCACTGTCCCTCAACATTCAATAGGGTTGCCGTAATTGAATCACCTACTATCAACATCCTGGGGTTTACCATTCAGCAGAAGCTCAGTTGGACTCACTGTATAGATACAAGAGCAGGTCAGAGGATAGGAATACAGCAGTGAGAAACTGGCCTCTGATTCCCCAGTGCCTGTCCACCAGCTACAAGGCACAAGTCAGGCAAATCATGGAATACCACCCACTTGCCTGGATGGGGGCAGCTCGAACAACATTCAAGAAACATGACACCATCCAGGACAAAACAGCCCGCTTGATTGGTAGTACGTCCACAAGCATCCCTTCCCCCCACTGTCAATGCTCAACAGCAGCAGTGAGTAACCTACAAGGTGTATTGGAGAAATCCAAAGATCAGACAGCACCTTCCAAACCCACAAGTTCCACCCAGAAGGATAAGGACAGCAGATACATGGGAAAACCATCACCTGCAAGTTCCCCTCTAAGTCACTCATCATCCTGACTTGGAAATATATCGTTGTCCATTCAATGTCATTTGGTCAAAGTCCTGAAATTCCTTCCTTAAAGGCGTTTGACTCAACATACAGCATATGGAGTACAACGCTTCAAGATGGAAGCTCACAGTTACCTTCTGAAGGGCAAATCTGGATGGACAATGAATGCTGGCCCAGTCAGCAATGCCCAAACCCCAAGAGTAAATTTTTAAAAATTGCTGGGGAATAGGTTGCCAACCAGATTCATAAGATGCAAGTGAAAATATGAAAAAATGAGCACCTACCTTGAGCATTGGGAACTGGCAGGCACCTGCACAATAATAGGCATCAAAGGACTTGGGAGAGATTATCCACTCACTCCATCCTATGTCTGCAAAATCCACTTTCAAGTAACGGCGAGCACAGTTTCTGGGCTCATTCCACTGTCTCCGTCTTGCTTTCCTCAATGTTTGTTCATCATACTGAAGCGTCTGTGATTTCTGCCTGTTACCCTTCCTCTGCTTTGACTTTCTCTCCCTGTCTGCTGGCCGAGGATGTAGCTTTTTATATGGTCTTCTTGTTTCCCACGCAGTAGCTTCATTGTACTGGTACTCTGCACCAGGCAATTCATTGTTGTGCAGGGGCAAGAGTAAGTTAGTTGATCGTTTCCTTCTTACTTCAGATGTCCTGTTTGCGGTATTGATTCCTAAACCCTGCACTTTGCTAACAAACGATCCCCGGCGTCTTTGAAGAGTGCTCACCACAGTGTCCAGTTCTGAAATTGCAGAGTCAATTGCGTACACCAAGATATAAGGTGAATGCTTTAAAAGTAACTGTTTCCAGAAGGTTGGAGCAGAAGGCATGATCTCAATTCCAATCAAAAGGTCATCATTTGACTTTAGATGGTTAATCACACTTGTGATGTCTTTCCACTGCCAAGACAGAAAGTCTCGATAAAAAGTGGATGCATTTAGCACATGATGACCCAGAATTCTGGTGATATTGTTAGCAGTGGCAAAAACCCAGATTGAAAGATCAATGTTGATTTGTTTTCTGCGTAAACGACGACTGCAGCCCTTTGAGGACGGGCAAATATTGCTTTTATTTTTTGCAAGATCGGCTGTATAATAATGTAAGGTAGCAGCCAAAATGTCTTCAGATTTTGACAGGGAAGTCAGATTAAAAGTATGAAGTTGCTTGTCTCCAATCCGCCCTATAATAATAAAACAATAAAAGACTTAACATCATCAGTGTCAAAATTGAATAAAATTGCAGCATAACGTCATTTATGACATTTGACTGCTCACTTCATCCCAATTTATTTTGTGTCATGCTTGCGTGACATCCTTTATTTCATAAGATATGTTCCACTGAAGTATATTAATTGACAAAATCTATTCACAAATGATAAATGATGAGATATTATCAACTTAAATTCTACAAGTTACATGAAATCAAAATTCTTTTTAAATATTGTATTTTTCTGAGGGTGTACATTTGAATAATAAAGGTTACTCATTACATAGGGGAGATCAGGATTCCAAATAGTGGTGCTCGATGCAACTTCTCATTTAACATTTTCAAACAATCAGCAAAGTTAAACATACAGAGAAGTTGTGAGTTACAAATGTTAAGGAAGTTGTATTAATGACCAAACTTACACCTTGTCCATTTGACGCCTGTTTATAACAAGTTTTGCTTCTGAACCAGAATATTGAAGACTGAAGTCAACAAGTTGATATTTGTTGGCAATGTGGCCATGATAGTCAACCCAAAATAAAAGCAGATTAATATTAATAATGCATTCACATGCAGCCCTACCCATTTGAAGCAAATTGCTATTACCAATAGCAGTGTGAAGGTAAATCTGGGAAGGTCAGGAGAAAGGGTAGAGTGGCAACACTACAGAATGAACACAATATTGTGGAAGCACGGGTCTTGCTTTTGCTCACGACAGCAATTTTAAACCTCAGATTTCCAACTAAAACTTATCATACATCAT
This sequence comes from Chiloscyllium plagiosum, assembly GCF_004010195.1. Classification (NCBI taxonomy): domain Eukaryota; kingdom Metazoa; phylum Chordata; class Chondrichthyes; order Orectolobiformes; family Hemiscylliidae; genus Chiloscyllium; species Chiloscyllium plagiosum. The sequence continues at coordinate 124,543,624 of NC_057710.1, forward strand.
GGCATTTAAGTTAACCTTTGAAGCCTTCACATAGCCTATGAAAAGCAGCTTCCACTTATATACTCAGAATACAATGTGAAGTGCCAAGGTGGGTGTAAATAGTCATTATTTTTAGAAGAACAATAACACTGGCAATTAACAGATAGTGTTTCATGATTTATTGGATAAATTAAACGTAAAAAAATTTTAATTACAATCAATATGTTTTAAAACTGCCAAATTATTGTCTTATCTGACACAATGTATGTTAAATTCATCCTGAATCATTTTGACAATAGCATCATCAAAAGAATCCCACTTTGGATCAGATGTGGTTCTTCACTTTCAAATTCTTCCCTGAGCAATAAATCATCTTGTTCTCTAGCCAATGAATTCAATAATCCTCATCTTTTGTACAATCTGATGACAGTTTGCACACTGTTGGCACCACACAATTTGATAATTAAAAACATCAGGCAAAGCAGAATGCTTTGACTTTTTTTTTCTCTGTTGACCATCCACTTATGTATGAATATGATTCTTCAAAGATTTTTTGAGGCCACATTTAAAGGTTGAACCATGAGCATTAGGCTCCTCCAGTGCAACTGCAATGTGAATGTTATTTCTTTGAAAATACTTCTTCATCTCACAATTTATATGGGACATGAATCCCTTCCTAATGAATGCTTTTCTTTATGTAGACCATCAGAGCAATCAGTCCACACATTATCAATCTAAAACCTCACTTTACCCACATCCATCCAAAGTATCGCATTTTGTTGCTGAAAAGAGGAGTCAAATTATATGCCAAGCACATGATTTTTGACATTATTGAGATGGGGTTACCTAATCCACTGGGTCTGTGGTGAAATGTCTTGCACCTATTGGTGATGGCTGCTGCTTAGGAGCAACAGTCTTCCCAATGCGATTGGAGATAATTGCCATAGCTTAAACAGTGGTGAACTCTTCCACCAGCATATGAAAGTGCCTTGCACTTGTTTAAGATGGCTACCCAATGAGTGGGCCCAAAAGAAAACACTAACATCCAAATACACTCCCATTGCCAACTTTGTCATTCTTCCGTCAGGTGTGCAACACATACTGGAGTTCAGTGTACAATCTCAGATGACATTTCAGTTGAAATGTTTAACTGAGGCTCACTCTGTCTGATTTGGTTCTTCAGGTGGGTGTTCTGTTTAAACCAGAACAGGAAAGTCTCCTGGTGATATGGTTGATCTTTTCCTCAATCAACTTATTCAGAAATGGGTGAACTGGTTATTATGGTTTGTGGAAACCTTAACGCTGTATGCTGAATAATTGAAATGACAGTGATCATATTTTGATACGATTCACTTTAGCTAAAGTGCCATGAGTCATTTCTGAAAGATGGAAAGAACATCTCACCTTTACAATTGAGAAGCTGCATTTTCCTCCTGCTCACACGGGATGGCGCTATTGAGCTATTAACAATAAACTGGTGAGGTTACAATTGAATTCAAATTCAGTAGGGTCGGGAGTTGCCAGTTACCAACAGTGATTAACTAAATTACAGATTTATTTACTCAGTAACAAAATTGAAAGTTGCTTAACCAGACAAATATGTTAAGAGATAAACAAAAAGACCCTGAATCAAGCAAATTGACATTTTAAATTGAATTCTTGTGGAATGTTGTAACGTACAGAATTTAGATAAAAAACTATTCTCAGAAACATTTATAATTAAACTGAAAGTTTTGGTGACAGTGACAGTGAGTGTCCAGCAGTTTCTCAGTTATAAAGGCTTCCTCTGTTAGTTGTCTATGCGATGTTTCAGTGTATCTTTCAGGAATATATTAATGACAATGAAACACTTCCAAGTTCAATAACTAATACTATGTAGTCAATATTTTTTGATGTAAAGTTTTCAATGTAATCTAAAGGTCCTGGAAAATAGTCTTCTGTCCAGTGAATGGGAATGGGAATTTGAGCCTTGGAATGGTGATCACACGGAATCTGCCCTACTCTCTGTGCTCGGAGATATGTGCATAAAGTGGTCTGGTCCTCGCACCATTTAAGGAGCTATGACAACCTGAATGTGGAGGAAACTGACAATGCAGCTTTATCAGTTCACTAAAGCAGGAGATCAGCCAGCTTAAAACTGCAGAAGAATCAAACAAAGTCACCAATTTCCAGAGGCTTTTTTTATTGTCTGAACTGTAATATCCTATTCAGTTGTTAGATCCCATCTCCATCAAAATCAGATTCGTACACGTGCATTGGCAGAAATCTGGCCTGCAATTGTGGCCAAGTGATTTAGGCAATCACATTTTGGTCTCCCTGCGTAAGTCACCATCAATCATGGCAGGGGTGGGGCAGCTCTTGTGGTGCAGTGGTAGTGTCCCAAACGCTGAGGCAGATGGTCCAGGTTCAAGAAACACAAGACCTAGAAGTCACAGAATCACAGCAGAATCTGGAAGAGGAGGCCGTTTGACCCATTGTCCCTGCACCAGCTGTTCAAATGAAGATCATTATCTAGTGCCAGTCTCCTGCTTTTCATCCCAATACCCGTGCATGCAATTTTAATTCAAATCATATCTAATCCCCTCATGTATGTTTCAACTGAACCTGCAGCCACCACACTTTATTTCACACATCAAATTTACTCCTTTGCAAACACTTTAGATCTCTGCCCTCCTGTTCTGGTTTCTTTTACAAGTAGGACACTTTGCCACTACCCAGCCGATCCAGTTAGCTCATGATTTTGAAAACATCTATCAAGAATCTTCTAAGCCTTCGTCTCTCCAATGAGAATAGTTCTAACTTCTTCGACCTATCCTCATAACTTAATTCCTCATCGCTGCACCCTGTAATTCACATCATGAACTCTCTCCAAAGTGTTCACATTCCGCGCTCTCTCCAACATGTTCACATTCCACGCTCTCTCCAACATTTTCACGTTCCACACTCTCTCCAACA
>NC_057710.1:124547057-124551371 GCF_004010195.1 Chiloscyllium plagiosum
TTCTGCACTCTCTCCAAAATGTTCAATTCCGTACTCTCTCCAACATGTTCACATTCCACTCTCTCCCCAATATGTTCGCGTTCTGCATGCACTCCAACATGGTCACCTTCCACACGCTCTTCAACATGTTCACATTGTGCACTCTCTCCAACATGTTCACATTCTCCACTCTCTCCAAAATGTTCACATTCTGCACTCACTCAAATATGTTCACATTCCGCGCTCTCTTCAACATGTTCACATTGAGTGCTGTCTCCAATATGTTTAAAATCTGCACTCACTCCAACATATTAATGTTCCACATGCTCTCCCACATGTTCACATTCAGCACTCCTTCCTTGTTCACATTCTGCACTCTCTCCCACATGTTCATATTCTGCACTCTCTTCAACATGCTCATATTCTGCACGCTCTTCAACATGTTCACATTCCACAATCTCTCCAATATGTTCAGATACTGCGCTCTCTCCAACATGCTCACATTTCGCACTCTCTCCAAAATGTTCACATTCTGTACTCTCTCCAACATGTTCACATTCTGCACTCACTCCAACATGTTCACATTCCAGGCTCTCTCCAAAATGTTCACATTGAGCACTCTCTCCAACATGTTCACATTCCACACTCTCTCCAACATGTTCACATTCTGCGCTCTCTCCAACATGTTCACATTCCGCACTCTCTTCAATTTGTTCACATTCCACACTCTCTCCAACATGTTCACATTCTGTACTCTCTACAACATGTTCACATTCTGTACTCTCTCCAACCTGTTCACATTCCACGCTCATTCCAACATGTTCACATTCCACGCTCACTCCAGCATGTTCGCATTCAGTGGTCTTTCCAACGTGTTCACAATCTTCACTCTCTCCAACATGATCACATTCCACAATCTATCCAACATGTTCATGTTCCACATTCTCTTCAATATGTTCACACTCCACAATCTCTCCAACATGCTCATATTCCACAGTCTCTCCAACATATTCACATTCTGCACCCTCTCCAACTTACTGACATTCCACACTCTCTCCAAAATGTTCACATTCTACATTCACTCCCAAATATACACATGCTGCACTCACTCCAAAATGTTCACATTCTGTACTCTCTCCAACATGTGCACATTCCACGCTCTCTCCAATATGTTCATATTCTGCACTCATTCCAACGTGTTCACCTTCCTCACGCTCTCCTCCCTGTTCACATTCCACACTCTCTCCAACATGTACACATTCTGCACTCCCTCCAACATGTTCACATTCTGTACTCTCTCCAACATGTTCACCTTCCACACTCTCTCCAACATGCTGACATTCCACACTCTCTCCAATATGTTCACATTCTCCACTCTCTCCGAAATGTTCACATTCTCCACTCTCTCTAAAATGTTCACATTCTGCGCTCTCTCCAACATGTTCACATTCTGCATTCTCTCCAACATGTTCACATTCCTCGGTCTCTACAACATGCTCACATTCCGCACTCTCTCCAACATGTTCACATTCCACAAGCTCTCCAACATGTTCACATTCCGCACACTGTCCAACATATTCGCATTCAAGTCTCTCTCCAACATGTTCACATTCCGCGCTCTCTCCAATATGTTCACATTCTGCACTTTCCAACATATTGACATTCTGCGATCTCTCCAACATATTCACATTCTGCGCTCTCTGCAACATGTTCTCATTCAGTGCTCTCTGCAACATGTCCACATTCTGCGCTCTCTCTAACATGTTCACATTCCGTGCTCTCTCCAACATGTTCACATTCCGCGCACTCTCCAACATGTTCACTTTCCGTGCTCTCTCCAACATGTTCGTACTCAGTGGTCAGTCCAACATATTCACGTTCTGCGCTCTCTGCAACATGCTCACATTCAGCGCTCTGCAACAGGTTCACATTCCACACTCTCTCCAACACGTTCACATTCCACAGACTATCCAACACGTTTTCATTCCGCACTCACTCCGTGTTCACATTCCACACACTCTTTCCAACATATTCACATTCCACCCTCTCTCAAACATGTTCACATTCTGTGCTCTCTGCATGTTCACATTCAGTGCTCTCTGCAACATGATTTAAATTCCGCGCTCTCTCCAACATTCTCACATTCTGCACTTTCTCCAACTTGTTCACTTTCCACAAGCTCTCCAACAATGTTCACATTCCGCACGCTATCCAACATGTTCACATTCCGCACTCACTCCAACATGTTCACATTCCGCCCGCTATTCAACATGCTCACATTCCGCACTCACTCCAACATGTTCACATTCCGCACTCACTCCGTGTTCACATTCCACACGCTCTCTCCAACATGTTCACATTCCGCACGCTATCCAACATGTTCACATTCCGCACGCTATCCAACATGTTCACATTCTGCACGCACTCCGTGTTCACATTCCACACACTCTTTCCAACATATTCACATTCCACGCGCTCTCCAACATGTTCGCATTCAGTGCTCTCTCCAACATGTTCACAGTCTGCGCTCTCTCCAACATATTCACATTCTGCGCTCCCTCCCACATATTCATATTCTGCGATCCCTCCAACATGTTCACATTCCGCGCTCTCTCCAACATGCTCAGATTCTGTGCTCTTTCCACATATTCACATTCTGCGCTCTCTCCAACATGTTCACATTCTGCATTCTCTCCAACATGTTCACATTCCTCACTCTCTACAACATGCTCACATTCCGCACTCTCTCCAACATGTTCACATTCCACAAGCTCTCCAACATTTTCACATCCGCACGTTATCCAACATGTTCACATTCCGCACTCACTCCGTGTTCACATTCTGCACTCAGTCCAACATATTCGCTTTCAGGTCTCTCTCCAACATTTTCACATTCCGCGCTCTCTCCAATATGTTCACATTCTGCACTCTCTCCAACATATTGACATTCTGTGCTCTCTTCAACATATTCACATTCTGCGCTCTCTCCAACAGGTTCGCATTCAGTGCTCTCTGCAACATGTCCACATTCTGTGCTCTCTCTAACATGTTCACATTCCGTGCTCTCTCCAACATGTTCACATTCCACGTGCTCTCCAACATGTTCGCATTCAGTGCTCTCTCCAACACGTTCACATTCTGCGCTCTCTCCAACATGAGCACATTCTGCGCTCTCTCCCACATATTCACATTCTGCGCTCCCTCCCACATATTCACATTCTGCGCTCCCTCCAACATGTTCACATTCCCCACTCTCTCCAACATGCTCAGATTCTGTGCTCTCTCCAACATGTTCACATTCTGCATTGTCTCCAACATGTTCACATTCCACAAGTTCTCCAACATGTTCACATTCCGCACTCAGTCCAACATATTCGCATTCAAGTCTCTCTCCAACATGTTCACATTCCACGCTCTCTCCAATATGTTCACATTCTGCACTCTCTCCAACATATTGACATTCTGCGATCTCTCCAACATATTCACATTCTGCGCTCTCTCCAACATGTTCGCATTCAGTGCTCTCTGCAACACGTCCACATTCTGCGCTCTCTCTAACATGTTCACATTCTGTGCACTCTCCAACATGTTCACTTTCCGTGTTCTCTCCAACATGTTCGTACTCAGTGCTCAGTCCAACATATTCATGTTCTGCGCTCTCTGCAACATGTTCACATTCTGCGCTCTCTCCAACATGCACACATTCCGCGCTCTCTCCAACATGGTGACATTCCACACTTTCTCCAACATGTTCACATTCTGCACTCCCAACATGTTAACAATCTGCACTCGCTCCAACATGCTTACATTCCACTCTCTCTCGAACATGCTTACATTCCACACTCTCGCGAACATGCTCACATTACTCACTCTCTCCGAAATGCTGACATTCCACAGTCTCTCCAACATGTTCACATTCTGCACTCTCTCCAACATATTAATGTTCCACACTCTCTTCAACATGTTCACATTGCGCACTCTCACCAACGTGTTCACATTCTCCACTCTCTCCAAAATGTTCACATTCTGCACTCTCTCCAGCATGTTCATATTCTGCACTCTCTCCAACATGCTGACATTCCACACTCTCTCCAAAATGTTCATGTTCCAAACTCATTTCAACATGTCCACATTGTGCACTCTCTCCAAAATGCTCACATTCCACACTCTCTCCAACATGTTCACAATCTACCTCTCTCCAACATGTTAACATTCCGCACTCTCTCCAAATGTTCACATTCTGCACCCGCTCCAACTTGTTCGCATTCTGCAGTCTCTCCAACATGCTGACATTCCACAATTTCTGCAACATGTTCACATTCCCAGTCATATTCA
>NC_057710.1:124551377-124604418 GCF_004010195.1 Chiloscyllium plagiosum
TCTCTCCAACATGTTCACATTCAGCACTCTCACCAACATGTTCACATTCCGCACTCTCACCAACATGTTCACATTCCGCACTCTCTCCAACATTCTCACATTCTGCACTCTCTCCAACCTGTTCACATTCCTCGCTCTCTCCAACATGTTCACATTCCTTGCTCTCTCCAACATGTTCACATTCCTCGCTCACTCCAACATGTTCGCATTCAGTGCTCTCTGCAACATGTCCACGTTCTGCACTCTCTCTAACATGTTCATATTCCGTGCTCTCTCCAACATGTTCACTTTCCGTGCTCTCTCCAACATGTTCGTATCCAGTGCTCAGTCCAACATATTCACGTTCTGCGCTCTCTGCAACATGCTCACATTCTGCGCTCTCTCCAACATATTCACATTCTGCATTCTCTACAACATGTTCACATTCCTCGCTCTATCCAGCATGCTCACATTCTGCACTCTCTCCAAAATATTCACATTCTGCACTCTCTCCAACATGTTCACATTCTGAATTCTCTCCAACATGCTCACATTCTGCTCTCTCTCCAACATGTTCACATTCTGCACTCTCTCCAACATGTTCACATTCTGCATTCTCTCCAACATGTTCACATTCCTCGCTCTCTCCAACACGCTCACATTCCGCACTCTCTCCAACATGTTCACATTCCACAAGCTCTCCAACATGTTCACATTCAGCACTCTCACCAACATGTTCACATTCCGCACTCTCTCCAACATGCTCACATTCTGCACTCTCTCCAACATGTTCACATTCCACAAGCTCTCCAACATGTTCACATTCAGCATTCTCACCAACATGTTCACATTCTGCACTCTCTCCAACATGTTCACATTCTGCACTCACACCAGCGTGTTTACGTTCTGCGCTCTCTCCAATATGTTCACATTCCACACCTTCTCCAAAATATTCACTTCCCACAATCTCTCCAACACGTTCACGTAGCACAGTCTTTCCAACACGTTCACATTCTGGGCTCTCCCCAATGTGTACACATTCCACACTCTCTCCAATATGTTCACATTCCACACTCTCTACAATATGTTCACATTCCGCACTCCCTCCAACATGTTTACAGTCCTTACTCTCACCAATATGTTCACATTCCACACTCTTTCCAACATGTCCACATTCCGCACTCTCTACAATATGTCCACATTCCGCACTCCCTCCAACGTGTTCACATTCCGCACTTTCTCCAACTTGTTCACATTCCACAGTCTCTCCAACATGTTCACATTCTGACCTCTCTCCAACAGGTTCACATTCCTTGCACTCTCTGACATGTTCTCATTCCGCACACTCTCCACTGTGGTCACATTCTGTGCTCCCTCCAACATCTTCACATTCTGCACTCAGTCCAACATGTTCACATTCAGTGCTCTCTGCAACATGTTCACATTCCATGCGCTCTCCAACATATTCACATTCTGCACTCTCTCCAACATGTCCGCATTCAGTAATCTGTGCAACATGTCCATATTCTGCACTCTCTCCAACATGTTTGCATTCAGTGCTCTCTGCAACATGTCCACATTCTGCACTCAGTTCAACATATTCACATTCTGCGCTCTCTGCAACATGTTCACGTTCTGCACACTCTTCGACATGTTCACATTCTGCGCTCTCTCCAACATGTTCACATTCCACAAGCTCTCCAACATGATCACATTCCGCATGCTATCCAACATGATCACATTCTGCGCTCTCTCCAACATGATCACATTCTGCGCTCTCTCCAACATGTCCACATTCAGTACTCTCTGCAACATGTCCATATTCTGCGCTCTCTCCAACATGTCAGCATTCAGTACTCTCTGCAACATGTCCACATTCTGTGCTTTCTCCAACATGGTCACGTTCTGCACTCTATCCAACATATTCACATTCTGCGCACTCTCCAACGTGTTCACATTCTGCACTCACTCCAACATGTTCACGTTCTGCGCACTCTCCGACATGTTCACATTCCGCGCTCTCTCCAACATGTTCACATTCCGCACTCTCTCCAACATGTTCACATTCTGCACTCTCTCCAACATATTCGCATTCAGTGCTCTGTCCACATTCACATTCAGTGCTCTCTGCAACATTTTCACATTCCGCACTCTTTGCAACATGTTCACACTCCGCACTCTCTCCAACATGTTCACATTCTGCACTCTCTCCAACATATTCGCATTCAGTGCTCTGTCCACATTCACATTCAGTGCTCTCTGCAACATTTTCACATTCCGCACTCTTTCCAACATGTTCACATTCCGCGCTCTCTCCAAAATTTTCACATTCCGCACTCTTTGCAACATGTTCACACTCCGCACTCTCTACAACATGTTCACTTTCTGCGCTCTCTGCAATATGTTCACATTCCTCGCTCTCTGCAATATGTTCACATTCTGTGCTCGCTCCAACATGTTCACATTCTGCGCTCTCTCCAACTAGTCCACATTCAGTACTCTCTCCAACATTTTCACATTCTGCAGCCTCTCCAACGTGTTCACATTCTGCACACACTCCAACATGTTCACATTCTGCACTCACTTCTGCGTGTTCACATTCTGCTCTCTCTCCAACGTGTTCATATTCTGCGCTCTCTCCAACTTGTTCACATTCCACATCCACTCCAGCAGGTTCACATTCCGCTCTCATTCCAACAGGTTCACATTCTGCCCTATCTCCAACACGTTCACACTCCGTGCTCTCTCCAACATGTTCACATTCCACACTCACTCCAACATGTTCACATTCCTCACTCTCTCCATCATTTACACATTACGCACTCTCTCCAACATGTTCACATTCCGCATTCTCTCCAACATTTTCGCATTCCGCACTCTCTTCAACGTGTTCACATTCCACACTCACTCCAACATTTTCACATTCTGCACTCTCTCCAACGTGTTCACATTCAGCACGCTCTCCCACATGTTCACATACCGCACTCTCTCCAACATGTTCACGTTCCTCGCGCTCTCCAAATTTTTCACATTCTGCGCTCTCTCCAACATGATCACATTCTGCGCTTTCTCCCACATATTCACATTCCACACGCTCTCTCCAACATATTCACATTCCGTGCTCTCTGCAAATTTTTCACATTCTGCACTCTGTCCAACATATTCACATTCTGCGCTCTCTCCAACATGTTCACATTCCGCGCACTCTCCAACATGTTCACATTCCGTGCTCTCTCCAAATTTTTCACATTCTGCGCTCTCTCCAACATATTCGTATTCTGCGCTCTCTCCAACATGCTCACATTCTGCGCTCTCTCCAACATATTCACATTCTGCGCTCTCTCCAACATGTCCGCATTCAGTACTCTCTCCAGCATGTCCACATTCTGCATTCTCTCCAATATGTTCACATTCCACAAGCTCTCCAACATGTTCACATTCCGCACTCAGTCCAACATGTTCACATTCAGGGCTCACTCCAACATGTTCACATTCTGCGCTCTCTCCAACATATTGACATTCTGCGTTCTCTCCAACATGTTCACATTCAGTGCTCTCTGCAACATGTCCACATTCTGGGCTCACTCCAACATGTTCACATTCCACGCTCTCTCCAAAACATTCGCATTCAGTGCTCCCTCCAACATGTTCACATTCTGCGCTCTCTCCAACAAGTTCACATTCTGCACTCAGTCAAACACATTCACATTCCGCGCGCTCTCCAACATGTTCACATTCAATGCTCTCTACAACATGTTCACATTCCGCGCTCTCTCCAACATGTTCACATTCTTCAGTCTCTCCAACATTTTCACATTACGCACTCTCTCCAACATTTTCACATTACGCACTCTCTCCAACATGTTCACATTCCGCATTCTCGATAACATGTTCGTATTCCACACTGTCTCCAACATATTCACATTCCGCACTCTCTCCGTGTTCACATTCCACACTCACTCCAACATGTTCACATTCTGCACTCATTCCAACATGTTCACATTCCACACTCTCTCCAACAAGTTCACATTCTGCACTCTCTTCAACGTGTTCACATTCAGCACGCTCTCCCACATGTTCACATAACGCACTCTCTCCAACATGTTCACATTCTGCGCTCTCTACAAATTTTTCACATTCTGCGCTCTCTCCAACATGTTCACATTGCACGCTTTCTCCAACATGTTCACATTCCTTGCTCTCTGCAACATGTTCATGTTCCATACTGTTTCCAACATGTTCACATTCCACACTCTCTCCAACATGTTCACATTCCACATTCTCTCCAACATGTTCGCATTCCTCACTCTCTCCAACATTTTCACATTCCGCACTCTCGTCAACGTGTTCACATTCCACACTCACTCCAACATGTTCACATTCCGCACTCACTCCAACATGTTCACATTCCACACTCTCTCCAAATTTTTCACATTCTGCGCTCTCTCCAACATGATCACATTCCTCGCTCTCTCCAAATTTTCACATTCTGCGCTCTCTCCAACATGTCCGCATTCAGTACTCTCTCCAGCATGTTCACATTCAGCATTCTCTCCAACATGATCACATTCTGCGCTTCCTCCCACATATTCACATTCCACACGCTCTCTCCAACATATTCACATTCCGCGCTCTCTCCAAATTTTTCACATTCCGCGCTCTGTCCAAAATATTCACATTCTGCGCTCTCTCCAACATGTTCACATTCCGCGCTCTCTCCAACATGTTTACATTCCGTGCTCCCTCCAACATGCTCACATTCTGCGCTCTCTCCAACATATTCACATTCTGCGCTCTCTCTAACATGTCCGCATTCAGTACTCTCTCCAGTATGTCCACATTCTGCATTCTCTCCAATATGTTCACATTCCACAAGCTCTCCAACATGTTCACATTCCTCGCTCTCTCCAATATGTTCACATTCCACAAGCTCTCCAACATGTTCACATTCCGCACGCTATCCAACATGTTCACATTCCGCACTCAGACCAACATGTTTACATTCAGTGCTCTCTGCAACATGTCCACGTTCTGGGCTCACTCCAACATGTTCACATTCCGCGCTCTCTCCAAAACATTCGCATTCAGTGCTCCCTCCAACATGTTCACATTCCGCGCTCTCTCCAAAACATTCACATTCAGTGCTCCCTCCAACATGTTCACATTCCGCATTCTCTCCAACATGTTCGCATTCCACACTGTCTCCAAAATTTCACATTCCGCACTCTCTTCAACGTGTTCACATTCAACACTCACTCCAACATGTTCACATTCTGCACTCACTCCAACATGTTCACATTCCACACTCTCGCCAACAAGTTCACATTCTGCACTCTCTTCAACGTGTTCACATTCAGCACGCTCTTCCACGTTCACATAACGCACTCTCTCCAACATGTTCACATTCCGCGCTCTCTCCAAATGTTTCACATTCTGCGCTCTCTCCAACATATTCACATTCTGCGCTCTCTCCAACATGTTCACATTCCTCGCTCTCTGCAACATGTTCACGTTCCATACTGTTTCCAACATGTTCACATTCAGGGCTCTCTCCAACATGTTCACATTCCACACTCTCTCCAACATGTTCATATTCAGCACTCTCTCCACCATGCCCACATTCAGTACTCTCTCCAGCACGTTCACATTCTGCATTCTCTCCAACATGTTCACATTCCTCGCTCTCTCCAACATGTTCACATTCTGCTCTCTCTCCGATATGTTCACATTCCACAAGCTCTCCAACATGTTCACATTCCGCACGCTATCCAACATGTTCACATTCCGCACTCACTCCGTGTTCACAATCCGCACTCACTCCGTGTTCACATTCCGCACTCACTCCGTGTTCACATTCCGCACTCACTCCGTGTTCACATTCCGCACTCAGTCCAACATGTTCACATTCAGTGCTCTTTGCAACATGTCCACAATCTGGGCTCTCTCCAACATGTTCACATTCCGCGCTCTCTCCAAAATGTTCGCATTCAGTGTTCCCTCCAACATGTTCACATTCTGCGCTCTCTCCAACATGCTCACATTCCACGCTCTCTCCAACATGTTCACATTCTGCGCTCTCTCCAACATGCTCACATTCCACACTCTCTCCAACATGTTCACATTCTGAGCTCTCTCCCACATGTTTACATTCCAAACCCTCTCCCATGGGTTCACTTTCCACACACTCTCCAACATGTCCACATTCTGCACTCTCTCTAAGATGTTCACATTCCTCCCTCTCTCCAACATGTTCACAGTCCACATTCTCTCCAGCATGTTCACAATCTGCACTCACTCCAACATGTTGACATTTCTCGTTCTCTCCCCCATGTTTACATTCCATATCCTCTCCAACGGGTTCATAGTCCACACTCTCTCCAACGTGTTCACGTTCCACACTCCAACGTGTTCACATTCTGCACTCACTACAACATGTTCACATTCCACACCCTCTCCAACATGCTCACATTCCACCACTCTCTCTACAATATGTTCACATTCTGCACTCACTCCAACGTGTTCACATTCCTTTCTCTCTCCAACATGTTCACATTCCTCCCTCTCTCCAAGCTGTTCACATTCCACACTCTCTCCAATATGCTTCCTTTCTGCACTCACTCCAACATGCTCACATTCTTCACTAACTCCAACATATTCACATTCTGTACTCTCTCCAACATGTTCACATTCTGCGCTCACTCCAATATGTTCATATTCAGCACTCTCTCCAACATGTTCATGTTTCACACTCTCATCAACATGTTCAGATTCTGCGCTCTCTCCAACGTGTTCACATACCTCACTCTCTCCAACATGCTCACATTCTGCGCTCTCTCCAACATATTCACATTCTGCGCTCTCCACACTCTCATCAACATGTTCAGATTCTGCGCTCTCTCCAACGTGTTCACATACCTCACTCTCTCCAACATGTTCACATACAACAGTCTTTCCAACACTTTCACGTTCCGCCCTCTCTCCAACATGTTCACATTCTGCACTCTCTCCAACATACTTACATTCCACACTCTCTTCAATATGTTCACATTCCACACTCTGTCCAACATGGTCACATTCTGCACTCTCTCCAACGTGTTCACATTCCTCGCTCTCTCCAACATGTTCACATGCAACAGTCTTTCCAACACTTTCACATTCCGCCCTCTCTCCAACATGTTCACATTCTGCACTCTCTCCAACGTGTTCACATTCCTCGCTCTCTCCAACATGTTCACATACAACAGTCTTTCCAACACGTTCACATTCTGGACTCTCTCCATCATGCTGACATTCCAACTCTCTCCAATATGTTCATGTTCCACACTCTCCAACATGTTCACATACAACAGTCTTTCCAACACGTTCACATTCCGCACTCCCTCCAACATGCTCACATTCCACACTCCCTGAATGTTCACATTCCTCGCGCTCTCCCACATTTTCACATTCCGCACTCCCTCCAACACGTTCACGGTCCACACTCTCTCCAACATGGTCACATTCCGCTCTCCCTCCAACATGGACACATTCCACACTCTCTCCAACATTTTCACATTCCGCACCCCCGCCAACATGTTCACATTCCACACTCTCTCCAACATGTTCACTTTCCACACTCTCTCCAGCATTTTCACATTCCACACTCTCTCCAACATGTTCACATTCCACACTCTCTCCAACATGTTCACATTCCACGCTCTCTCCGACATGATCACATTCCACACTCTCTCCAACATGTTCACATTGTGTACTCTCTCCAACATGTTCATTTTCTGCGCTCTCTCCAACATGTTCACGTTCCACTCTCTCTCCAACATTCTGCATTCTCTCCAACATGCTCACATTCCACACTCACTCCAACATGTTTACATTCCACACCCTCTCCAATGGGTTCACTTCCCACTCTCCCTCCAACATATTCACGTTCCACACTCTCTCCAACATGTTCACATTCCGCACTCTCTCCAACATGTTCACATTCTGCACTCTCTCCAACATGTTCACATTCTGCGCTCTCTCCAACATTTTCACATTCTGCGCTTTCTCCAACATGCCCATGTTCCACACTCTCTTCAACATGTTCACGTTCCACACTATCTCCAACGTGTTCACTATCTCCAACGTATTCAGCACTCTCTCCAACATGTCCGCATTCAGTACTCTCTCCAACATGTTCACATTCTGCGCTCACTCCAATATGTTCACATTCCACACTCTCTCCAACATGTCCGCATTCAGTACTCTCTCCAGCATGTTCACATTCTGCATTCTCTCCAACATGTTAACATTCCTCAGTCTCTGCAACATGCTCACATTCCGCACTCTCTCCAATATGTTCACATTCTACAAGCTCTCCAACATGTTCACATTCCGCACACTATCCAACATGTTCACATTCCGCACTCACTCCGTGTTCACATTCCGCACTCAGTCCAACATGTTCACATTGTGCGCTCTCTCCCACATGTTTACATTCCGTGCTTTCTCCAAAATGTTCGCATTCAGTGTGCCCTCCAACATGTTCACATTCTGCACTCAGTCAAACATATTCACATTCCACACTCTCTCCAACATGTTCACATTTCACACTCTCTCCAACATGTTCACATTCCGCACTCTCTCCAACATGTTCACATTCCACACTCTCTCCAACATGTTCACATTCTGCATTCTCTCCAACATGTTCACATTCCACACTCTCTCCAACATGTTCACATTCCACACTCTCTCCAACATGTTCACATCCACACTCTCTCCAACATGATCACATTCCACACTCTCTCCAACATGTTCACATTTCTCGATTTCTCCCGCATGTTTACATTCCACACCCTCTCCCACGGGTTCACTTTCCACACACTCTCCAACATGTCCACATTCTGCACTCTCTCCAAGATGCTCACATTCCACCCGCTCTCCAACATGCTCACATTCCACGCTCTCTACAATATGTTCACATTCTGCACTCACTCCAACGTGTTCACATTCCTCGCTCTCTCCAACATGTTCACATTCCACACTCTCTCAAATATGCTTCCTTTCTGCACTCACTCCAACATGCTCACATTCTTCACTAACTCCAACATATTCACATTCTGTACTCTCTCCAACATGTTCACATTCTGCGCTCACTCCAATGTATTCATATTCAGCACCTCAAGAAAGAATGTTCATGTTCCACACTCTCTTCAACATGTTTGCATTCCACACTCTATTCAACAGGTTCAGATTCTGCGCTCTCTCCAGCGTGTTCACATTCCTCGCACTCTCCAACATGGTCACATTCTGCACTCTCTCCAACGTGTTCACATTCCTCGCGCACTCCAACATGTTCACATACAACAGTCTTTCCAACACGTTCACATTCTGCGCTCTCTCCAACATGCTGACATTCCAACTCTCTCCAATATGTTTATGTTCCACACTCTCCAACATGGTCACATTCTGCACTCTCTCCAACATGGTCACATTCCGCACTCCCTCCAACATGTTCACATTCCGCACTCACTCCAACATGTTCATATTTCACACTCACTCCAACATGTTCACATTCCACACTCTCTCCAACATGTTCACATTCCTCGCTCTCTCCCACCTTTTTACATTCCGCACTCCCTCCAACACGTTCACGTTCCACACTCTCTCCAACATGGTCACATTCTGCATTCCCGCCAACATGTTCACATTCCACATTCTCTCCAACATTTTCACATTCCACACTATCAACATTTTATCATTCTGCACTCTCTCCAACATGTTCACATTCCACACTGTCTCCAAAATGCTCACATACCACACTCACTCCAACATGTTCACGTTCCACACTCTCTCCACCATGTTCACAATCAGCACTAACTCCAACATGTTCACATGCCTCACTCTCTACAACATGTTCACAATCAGCACCCTCTCCAATGGGTTCACTTTCCACTCTCCCTCCAACATGTTCACATTCTGCGCTTTCTCCAACATGCCCACGTTTCACACTCTCTTCAACATGTTCACATTCTGCATTCTCTCCAACATGTTCACATTCCTCGCGCTCTCCAACATGCTCACATTTCTACTCTCTCCAATATGTTCACATTCCACAAGCTCTCCAACATGTTCACATTCCGCACGCTATCCAACATGTTCACATTCCGCACTCACTCCGTGTTCACATTCCGCACTCAGTCCAACATGTTCACTTTCAGGGCTCTCTCCAACATGTTCACATTCAGTGCTCTCTGCAACATGTCCACATTCTGCACTCTCTCCAACACGCTCACATTCCACACTCTCTCCAACATTTTCACATTCCGCACTCCCACCAATATGTTCACATTCCACACTCACTCCAACATGTTCACATTCTGCTCTCTCTCAAACATGTTCATATTCCGCGCTCTCCAATATGTTCAGATTCCGTGCTCTCTCCAAAATGCTCACATTCCACACTCTCTCCAACATGGTCACATTCCACACTCTCTCCAACATTTTCACATTCCGCACTCCCGCCAACATTTTCACATTCCACACTCACTCCAACATGTTCACATTCCACACTCACTCCAACATTTTCACATTCCGCACTCACTCCAACATTTTCACATTCCGCACTCTCTCCAACACGTTCACATTCCACGCTCTCTCCAACACAATCACATTCTGCACTCTCTCTCACTTTCTGCGCTCTCTCGAACATGTTCACGTTCCACACTCTCCCCAACATTCTGCATTCTCTCCAACATGCTCACATTCCACACTGTCTCCAAAATGCTCACATTCCACACTCACTTCAACATGTTCACGTTCCACACTCTCTCCAACATGTTTACAATCCACACCCTCTCCAATGGGTTCACTTTCCACTTTCCCTCCAACATGTTCACATTCCGCACTCTCTCCAACATGTTCACATTCAGCACTCTCTCCAACATATTCACATTCTGCGCTTCTCCAACATTTTCACATTCTGCGCTTTCTCCAACATGCCCACGTTCCACGCTCTCTTCAACATGTTCACGTTCCACACTATCTCCAACGTGTTCACATTCCACACCCACTCCAATGTGTTCTCATTCCACACTCTCTCCAACATGCTCAAATTCCACACTCTCTCCAACATGCTCAAATTCCACACTCTCCACAACATGCTCACATTCCACACTCTCTCCAACATGCTCACATTCCGCACTCACTCCAACGTGTTCACATTCCTCGCTCTCTCCAACATGTTCACATTCCTCACTCTCTCCAAGCTGTTCAAATTCCACACTCTATCCAATATGCTTCCTTTCTGCGCTCACTCCAATATGTTCACATTCTGCACTCTCTCCAACATGTTCACATTCCCACTCTTTCCAACATGTACATGTTCCACACTCTCATCAACATGTTGACATTCTGTGATCTCTCCAACATGTTCACATTCCTCGCTCTCTCCAACATGTTCACATACAACAGTCTTTCCAACACGTTCACATTCTGCGCTCTCTCCCACATGTTCACATTAGACACTCTCTCCAACGTGTTTACGTTCCACACTCCCTCCAACATGTTCATATTCCACAATCTCTCCAACACTTCCACTTTCCACTCTCCCACCAACATGTTCATATTCCACACTCTCTCCAGCATGTTCACATAGCACAGTCTTTCCAACAGGTTCACATTCCGCGCTCTCTCCAATTAGTTCACGTTCCGCACTCACTGCAACATGTTCACACCCCACACTCACTACAACATGTTCACATCCCACACTCACTCCAACGTGTGCACATTCAGTGCTCTCTGCATGTTCACATTCCGCGCTCTCTCCAACATGTTCACATTCCACAAGCTCTCCAACATGTTCACATTCTGTGCTCTCTGCACCATGATCACATTCCACGCTCTCTCCAACATGTTCACATTCCGCGCTCTCTGCAACATGATCACATTCTGCACTCAGTCCTTGTTCGCATTCAGTGCTCTCTGCAACGTGTTCACATTCTGCGCTCTCTCCAACATGTTGACATTCTGCGTTCTCTCCAACATTCTCACATTCTGCACTTTCTCCAACATGTCCACATTTCACAAGCTCTCCAACATGTTCACATTCCACACTCACTCCAACATTGTTACATTCCGCACTCACTCCGTGTTCACATTCAGACTCACTCCAACATGTTCACATTCCGCACTCTCTCCAAATTTTTCACATTCTGCGCGCTCTCCAACATGATCACATTCTGCGCTCTCTCCAACACAATCACATTCTGTGCTCTCTCCAACATATTCACATTCTGCACTCTCTCCAACATGTTCACATTCCGCGCTCTCTCCAACTTGTTCACATTCCACACTCTCTGCAACATGTTCACATTCAGTGCTCTCTACAACATGTTCACATTCATTGCTCTCTACAACATGTTCGCATTCCGCGCTCTCTTCAACATGTTCACATTCAGTGCTCTCTGCAACATGTTCACATTCTGTGCTCTCTCCAACATGTTCACATTCCGTGCTCTCGCCAACATAGTTACATTCTGCGCTCAGTCCAACATATTCACATTCCACGCTCTTTCCAACATGTTCACATTCCGCGCGCTCTCTGGAACATGTTGACATTCTGTGCTTAGTCCAACATATTCACATTCCGCACTCTCTCCAACATGTTCACATTCCTCACTCTCACCAACATGTTCACATTGCGCGCTCTGTCCAATATGTTCACATTCCGCAATCTTTCCAACATGTTCACATTCTTTCTTGAGGTTCTGAAGAAGAGTCATACCTGTTTTGTAACATTAACTCTGTTTGTATTTTGATCGATGCTGCCAGACCTACTGAGTTTCTCACTCTCTGCTGGTTAATGCTTTGCATAATCTCAAGATAAGTATCTCGCTCTTGTTTTCTCTACCCTTCATCAAGAATAGAGTACTCTAGGCTTTATCATAAACTCCTCAACCTGTCCAGCCACCTTCAATTACTTGTGCATACATGCACCCAGATCCCTCTGCTTCAGCAGCCCTTTTCATCCCCTTTTATTTTATGCTGGCTCTCCATGTTCTTCCCATCAAAATACATCTCTCCCTTTTCCCCACATTGAACTTCATCCACCCACTTGACTGCCTTATTTATGACCTTTCGAAGTTTTACATTGTGCTCCTCACAGTTTATACCCCTTTTTATATTTGTTCATGCCTGCGTGACCATCGCTGGTTAGGCCAATATTTATTGCCCATCTTTAGTTGCCCTTGAGAAGGTTGTAATGGGTCACATTTTAAACTGTTTTGAACGCTTGAGCTATAGGTATACCCACTACATGATGGTTGGGAGTGTGAGCTGGGACTTTGACCCTGGATCAATGAAAGCATGTCGATGAGTGTCTACTTCAGAATAGTGTGTGGCATGGAATGGGATTTGCAGGCAATGGTGTTTCAATGAAGCTGTTGCCTTTATTCTTGGGGATCAGAGGTTTGGAAGATGGCAAAGAAACTTTAGTAACTGCATATTATAGATAAGCATATTTGTCACTCTGTGTTGCTAGTGTTGGGAAATAATATTTAAGGTGGTTGCTAGGGTTCCAGTTAAGGTTAGCTACTTTGTCTTGGATGGTGTTGAGATTTTGTTCATTGTTGGAACTGCAATAATCGAGTATTCCCGCAGAAGCCTGATTTGTATCTTGTAGATGGCAGAAATGCTTTGAGAAATCAGGAAGGCAGAGTTAGTTTCTGCTAAACTCTCATGCTCCAACCTGTACTTGCAGCCACAGTATTTAATCAGTGGTAACCCCCAAGATGTTAGTAGTGAGTGATATCATAGCAATGGTAATGTCATTGTACAAAAAGAGGAGATGGTTAGGTTTTCTCTGTTTGGGGATGGTTATCGCTAGGTCTTGTGTCTAGCACATGACTATGGAATATCTACAGAGATATTCTGGGACTGAGACAATTGATCTCCAACAAACACTGTCCATTTTATCTACCCCAAACATAATGCACAAAATATATCTAAACTATTGGATTCAGGTTTCTGATGCATTGTCCCATACATGCACAATGATGAACTGTACAGAATTAAATTTTGAATTAACTAGACTTCATATCGCAAAAGAATTGATAAATTAATTTCATATACATCTTTGGTACAAGTGAGATCAGCACTCGTCTTTATAGTATAGTTGAGATAATCTTTACATGAGAAAATAGTTTACCTAGTGCCAAAGATTATTCAAACTTGCTTTAATAGTGCTTAAAATATAGGAAAGATCTAAAATACCATTTCTAGTTAATCACCTTTTCCAAATAAGAAGGCTGTAATCAAGATTTTATCTTAAAGGTTTTTTTTCAATTTAAGATGCGGGTACCAGACAATATATCATTGCTGGCAACAATTTCATTTATGTTATTTCTGGTCATGAAATATGAGGTGCATTCTTTCTAACTACATTCTCAATATGGGGAATTGTATGGCATATTATAGGTCAAAGCCAGCTAGAGGACAAATTCAATGTGTCCTATTTTCACCTAGCATGGTTGAATATCAGGAAAATAGTATTCATAATGCGTGTTGTGTAATTTACTTCTTGGAATTGAAATGCTGGAATTTATTGGGGTACTAACAATGAATCAGAGACATCTTATGTCAAAATGCATGACGAGGCAATCCTAGTTCGACCTTTGGTAGGTATCCCTGTTTGAACTTCTGCTTACAAGACACAAATTTCTAGGTGAACTATCTGGGAAAGAGTTCCACTAACAGAAGTAAAATGAGAAATTTTAATACAGGTTTGAAATTATACAGCATATTAAAATAGATCTTATGCTTTTTTTCCAGAATAGGGTAAAAGTTTGGTTTAGTTCTTGGCTATTTAGGGAAAATGCTTTAATCACAATTGTGTAGATTAGCAACAACTTTTAATACTACAATAAAACGTGCATTGAAGCATACTGTGATAGCGCTGAAACAAACAATTCAATCCATTAAACACAAAACATTTAATGTGTGCCAATACTTTTCTTTACCTTTTTCTCTCTCTTCATCCTAAATTTACTCTCCTTTCTTCTCACAATGTATACATTCTTCTTCCTCAAGCTGTATTTGAGTAAGGGAAGAATAACTTCGTTTTTCCTCATTTATAGGATGATAAATGTCTGATCATGAGGTAGTTTGTTCACTGTAAAGGTTCAGATGCTGTTTACTCAGTTACACACATTTTGTCCTGAATTATTGGTGAGAATTTTTCCAGCACAAAGTAGGATACCTGACATCGAGACCAACATGAATCTCAAGGTTGCATGGTCAGCAGTGGCACCGTGGCGACTGATTTAAGAGGACACAATCAGGCTTGCTCTCCATGCCACCAATCCAATCAGAGTGCCAGTGGTTCTGCAGCCTCTGCAAAACCATCAAGAAAAATGGCCACTGCTCAATCTGCAAGGGGACTGAGAGAGTGCCTCCACTTTGATCCATTGTTGAAGTGAAGGTGAAAAATCTGATGCCGTACTGCGGTCAGGCAGACAGACCTGAATGAATGGTAGGGAGGGTCTAACCTACCCCATAGGGAAATCCAGTGATCAAAACAGATGATACTTGGAAATAACCACACTGAACCTCCATTTTGATGTATTTAATACGAGTTGAACCAGTATGCCTCATTCTCCCATTTTACCAGTTTTTCCTTCTGGCACAGAGCTTCTAGAAACCAATATCACATCACGGGAATCTCCTGGGAGGCTGCTTTCATGAATTTGCTGGCCTCCCAATAAGAAATGGGAACCACTTTGCCCATCATGAGAAAATTATCATCAGTTTTATTTTAATTGTGCGAATTAACTGAGTATTGTTAGGAAAATAGTCAGAGTTAGAACTGCTGTGGGGAGCCATCCTTATTGGGCTCACTGGCATTTTACTGCCACTTCCACCACCTGTTACCATGTCACCCATAGGCCTGGTTAAACATCGACCATTGAATTACTATCTCGTGATTCACTGTACACTATTTATCATCCTTCATATTTTAAATGTAATTACAATTTAACTTGGGTTTTATAACGTCTTCATCTCCATATCTCTCAGGCAATGTGAGAAGTGTAAACATAGTTACACCCAAGTAGAGTGAAGCTCATTGGCGTGCACCTCAGAGTTATATAAATTCTTGTTGAATGTGAGTCTTAACTCCTTCTTCTATTTCTGATAATGCTGCGTCCAGTTATTCCTACTACATCAATTACATGTTTAATTATAGACAACATTCTCTAAGTTCTGCCACTGGAAATACAACAAAGTATCATATTTTGAGATAAACATTGTGTGAAACCATTTGATTTACACACAGATCAAAATTGATGACAGAGGGAGCTCTTTCCCTATTAAATACAACCTATCCCTATTAAATATTAACCTTCCCAAAAAAAAGTGCAATTCACTATATATGAGGATAGCAAAGTTTTACAAAATAGGGGGGAATTCCTAACTTCTGGGCATTTCAGTGTTTGTAGTTTAGAAGCAATCTAAATATGAAGGATGTTCAATAAAGAAATATCGTGATATGCTGGGTCGAGAGAGGTTACTTTCCAAGAAAAACACTGTTGCAAAACAATTTGGTGTTCAGATATCAAATGATTGCATGACATAAAGTGACTAATTGGTGCACTGAACTAAAGTTCATCTTGAAGTAATGGTTAAAGTTGAAGCGGTAGAAAAATCTAAATTGCAAAAAATGGTCAAATGATATAGAGTATGATTTATGGTCTTATAGCCTCACTATTCTAAAGATGTCCAAATGATTTTGATCTTTGTAAGCATCATAAAAGAAAAAAAAATTCAACAATCATAAGAACTTGGAGATTGATTTTCTCAAAAGCAAAAGATGTGATTTGTATCGATGTTGCATATTATTTTAGCAATATCCAAGTCCAAATGGACTTTCTGTTTTTAATTAAAATTAAAGAATAAATGACAAAATGATGACAAGTTGAAATTGTTGAATTTATGCATTCTTGGGAGAATGGCAACACAAAACAAATTATAAATTTTTATTGTTGTTTGAAAATTTAGATTCCTTGCCATTTAAAATTCTTAGATTTTGTTGCCTTGAAATAAGTAATATAAAAAGACTGTCAAAATGTTATTGTCTGAACGTGGCAGCAGCATGTGAGTAATAGAGTATGCTAACCAGACAATCGTAAACCACCTTTACAAGGCATTGGTATTCTTGTGCTCAATGCACAGGCCATGGGTTCATCAATTTAAATGTACATGACAATGGCAGAATAAAATAAAAAGGCTGCATTCAAAGTGCTGTTGTCTCTCCATCTCCTTAGACCATCGAGTACATTGAGTTATCCACGTATCTCCCTAAATCAAAAACAACCTCATGTATCCAGAAGCAGATACAGACAAAACTTTTGTCAAATAAATGGTTCTCTTTATTTCCTTTCAATTTAATAGCTTCAATTTAATAAACCACTTTATCACAACTCTAATCATAAAGCCAACCCAACTGTAAGATTGTAATGCCAATGTACCATCCAATTTCTGACACTTTACAGTACTAAACAATGCCTGTGCAATGGTTCACTAATGTCTTTTTGGGAAGGGAACTGCCACGTGTGATTCCAAACTTACAGCAAAGTAGCTGACATTTAACTACCTTCTGGGCACTTAATGCTGGCCTAACCAGTGACACTCTCAACCCATGAATGAATTTTTTTTAAAAAGTTTATTATTCACTCCTTGGGTTGAATAGTTGTGCAGTATGAGTTAACCAATTGTATGGCAAAACTGACACATTACTGTTCAAATCACAGAACAATCCAAGTGGTCTTTAGCCTTTGAGATCAGGTAGGTAGACTGTAATAATGAAAACAAAAAAATACTGGAAATCACAGCAGGTCAGGCAGCACCATAGAGAGAGAGCAAGCTAACATTCCGAGTCTAGATGACTCTTCAGCAGAGTTGCTGCCTGACCCATTGTGTTTTCCAGCATTTTTATTTCAGTACTGCGGTAATTTTCTCCTAGATTGTAAGAATGTTTTCTGATCTTATATACATGGATTTTTTTTTGCAAAGATTCAACAACATGAACTCTTGCAGTTCATACCAGTATAATTGATAACCAAATCGCATGATCACACAATTTAATTTGAATACAGTATTTATCACATATATTAAATTCTTCTAAAGTAGACTAAAACACAATGCCCTTACTAAACCTTTGTTTAACTTCAGTTGTTGGGAACCAAGCTGGAGGGCTAAGGTGAGTCAGAAAGGTAGGTATTCTGACAGTTGCATATAACATCCAAAATTATACATTCCTCTTTCCTTCACAAGGTTTGGTGTAATTTCAAGACTTTTATCTAATGCTAGGATTCAAATATGTATAAACTGCTTGAGCTTTGCTCTCATGGTTTATGATAGCATGGAAACCATTTATTGGATTACAGTTTTATAACTATAATTTTCTTCCAAGCATCCCATCATTTCAATTTAAATAAAACATCTTGGGTGACATCATAAAGTCCGTAAGTGAAGATTTAGAACTCAATCCAGGGTTTAAAACCATGCCACATTTTCTTTGAATGACAAAATTTAAAAAGAAAATGCTGTGAATATGCCTTAGACAGACCATGCTATTAAGAATACAGACTAAGAGAGTTCTCGTCTCTGTCATCTTTTTTTGCTGCAATTTTAAATTATCCGCCGAGTGAGGGGACAAGACTTGTACAGTAAGTGTGACGCAGTCATTACAACTACTGATATTAATACTGGGAAGGTACAGTTTTGCTCAGGGTACAGATCGTCCTATAGTCAAAGGGTTAGTAACATTCCAGGAAGACAAGGTACATGGGAACACCGTCACCTGGAAATTCCCCTCCAAGCCAGTCATCACCCTGACGTTGAAATTTAGCATCGCTCCTGCAGCTTCACTGGGTCAAACTCCTGGAGTTGCCTCCCTGATGGTATTAGCCCATGGACTGCAGTGGTTCAAGAAGGCAGCTCAGCACCACATCAAAGACACTTAGGGATGTGCAATCAATGCTGGTCCAAGCAGCCATGCTTACATCTGATGAATGACCTAAAAAAAACTTATTTACCCTTCCTCATCTATTAAGAATAATTTGATGGGCGGCGGGGGGTGGAGGAGAGAGGTAAACTCAGTTGATCAGATGGCTAAATAACAGGAGAGCACGGATTTCCCTCTGGCTGTGGGCAAATTTGGAACTTACTTGCTGGTCGTGTCTTTGAGGTTGGAGGGCCAGAAATGATAAAACAAAACCGGTCAAGGCAGCGGATGAAAAAAAGAGAAAACGGTTCAAGAAAGAACATCAAGGACAATGAAGCAAGGACCAGGCTCTGCGCTGAATATCCACCCCACAGCATTTGATTGAAGTGCTGTCACAGCTCACTGAACCTGAGCTCAAAATGAAACATCGCCTTTTGGACAGCATGAGAGAAACAAATAAAAAAAACTAGAAGATTACGATGAAGTTTGCAGATTTGTTTTAGTCTATTGTGGTCTCATCAGCTAAACTGGCTGCTGGGAATAATGGTTTGGAAACACTATTGCTTGATATGTATTTTAAAAATGTTTTGTAGTTGATTACAGGAAACAACTTGTCCGGGTCCAGAGAGTAGTTTAATCGGTACAGTGACTCGAGGAAAGATGCGCAAATGAACAGCGACAGTAGTAGGGTTGAAGTTACAACTGGTCAGACGGGAATGTTGCCTTTTATATGTTCGACAGTTCTAATGGACAGCGGAATTGTTATTGTATTAAGACTGGACTTAGTTGCATGAAGAAAGATCCCAGTTATTTACAGAGTGAATACTGAAGACAGCAAAGGTACACCAACATATCCCTCTGTATAATAAAGGTTAGGACCACTGTTTGGAATTCCCGAGTAATAAACAGGCCGGGTTAAAAAATCTCCGGCGGTCTGTAGGCTGCAAAGCTACCCTATAAAATCAGAGACATGCTAAATCACGCTCAGCACCATCCAACCATCACCCCCAACCTCCAAAATTAGAACCACATCACATCCCACCCTGATATACTCACCCAGTGTAGCTTTGTAACTGCGGACGGTATGGCCATCCTTGAAGCGGTAGCCTGCTTTGTTGTACTTGTCATAAAGCAGCAGCATGTGCTCCGACAGCGTGTCCTGACTCAGGTCTGCTTCTGTGGAGCCGGGGCTTCCCTTCAGAGAGTCTCCTGAATTCTCTCCCAAGACAGGAATTCTCCCAAGTCCGCGGAAATGATCCTTCAGCAGATCCGTAAAGCCCGCGGTTAAACAGCTCCATCCGACACACACAAACACCAGCGTGTGAAATTTGCCCATCCTCTTTTTCAGAAGGAAAGTAGTCGAGAAACGCAGTAAAAGTAGGAACTGATTGCCCTCAGAAAAGGAAGAAAATAATGCTCTTGGAAAACGTCCTAGACTTGTTTTTGAGGTTGGCGTTTTTCTGAGCGGCTGCTGGAAGATATTGAGGGTGGATCTCTCAGCTCCTGGGATGTGTGTGTGTGTGTGTGCACGGAGCTCGGCTCACTGTGATGCCTCTGATCGCTGGCTGTTGCTAGTGCCGTCTGTCGGTTTCGGACTCGCCTGTTCTGTTCCTCTCTGACTGCAGACGCACGGTGTTATGTGTCCCAGCTCAGGGCAGAGCTTCGGTCTGACCAATCAAACTGCTTCCCTGCCTCAAAATCAAATCAGACTTCAAAAAGCCAACTACATCTCAGATTGTGACTTTATAAATTGTTAACGTGGTCCCGACCGATTGCCACGAGGTACAGCTCTTACACACAGCACTTTAACCGAGAGTTTGGAGTTTAATAGCAGGCGTTAACTTGAGGGGCAGGAGATAGTTATTTTGTTGCTGGACTGCGAGAAAGCATTTCGTGTTTAACTCTCCTGTTCAGTCAGCTTCTTGAAGTGTTATTTCTGTACAGCAGTACTATCCCGATAGGATACAGATATCAGCGTTAGTCGGACAGTCACTTTGATCCGTGTCAACCTTTCTTTTGGCGGGGGGCTGGGACAGTACAAACCTTTACAAACAACAGTCCATCTTCATGGTCATTACTTCCAGTTGAGGCTGTTCTGAACCTGTCAGATTTTGGCAGATCGCTCCCCACATGTTGTCACTTACCCGCACGTTCTCAGCGCTGATGTGAAATGTGTAACTACATCGCCTACAAATTACCCGCTGGGTTAGTTGACATGCTCTTTCAGCTGGTGAACAACCTCATCAAGATTATCGACAATTAGTACATCCGAAATTCTCTGGGACTCATTCGGTAAACAATAGCGCAGATCAAGTTGAAAGTATTTCAGCAAAGTTGGGATGGTTTGAGGATAATACAGTTTATTCCAGGTTTTAAGTGGGATCTACTCTCTGTTCAGAAATGAATAGCGTTAAGCGGATACATCCTGCCGAGCTCCTGGCCCGGACACAGTCGCTGAGTGTCTCACTCACGCCAAATAAAGATAGGAAGAAGGCTTTAAACACTCTCTTTCACGGGCATCCATGAGTAACTAATGATTTCCCGTAAACCCTCTATTGCCTTGATGTCTATTGGTTGATTCAGATATGTTTAGGTTTCTACCCGAATAATTTTAACTAAGATGTCAGTTTTTTTTTGCTTTAATATGTGAAACAGTTCGTATTTTAGATCTATTTACAACGCATACTAAAGAGTAACTAGATTTATGATTTGTCAATTCAATTTTAAAGTGAATAATATGACAAAACACAATGAAAAGTTTCAACTGATTGAGCGATGTTACTGGCTGCTATGGTTTGTGGAAAGAGCCTTTCTCCCTCACTTTGCAAACACACTAAGTGTCACTCCCGTCTGAGGTTCTACCTGCCCCTGGTGTGGTGAAGCATGGGACTGGCCTCGCTGCTGCGGAATGCTCCAAACAGTTGGACTGTTTAATGTTACCTGTGCTCCAGGGAGAAATTTGCAAAGGAAAATAACTGACAAGTCCATTAGAAAGTGGTCAGCACGTAGCCCCATTGAGACACTGTGGGGAAAGAAGACTGGACCTGTCTGGTTGTTCCCTGAGCAGATTGTCAAAGTCACTTGGCAGAACGCCTCATGCAGAACTTTCCAACAAGCTCCAAGATATCGCTTGGTTGATAGGGAGAAAGGCACTGCCTCTGAGATCCTCCATATATGCCCTGACTCTGAGTCATGGCATGTTGCCCTCTAAGCAGCTACAGGGAGGTAAAGACTATCACCCATCTCCTTCTGGAATGTGCCTTTGCAAAGGAAGCCTGGGGAAAGATGCAGTGGGTTTGTGTTGAGGTTCATCCGGAGCAGCTCCCTGTCAGGCAGGACTCTGCACTCTCGGTCTGTTTCCTTGCACTCACACCCAGACAAACAGTGATTGTACCTGGAGGACTATCAACTGGGTGAAAGATGCTCTTTGGTCTGCTCAAAACCTGTTGGTCTTCCAGACCTAGGAGTTGGTCTTGACCTGGTGTTGCAGACTAGTACATTCCAAGATCCAGGATTATTTGCTGAGGGCACCTACCGCCAAGGCACAGTGGAGAAAGACCACTGTCTAAGGTCCTTCTGCTGAAGTTAAATGGAGGTCCATTCAGCTATCAAGCATTTACATACGCCAAATACATGTAAATATAGTCTTTGGCGTGCTGTTGGATTCAGTGAAACTCCAATGTTTGTTCCTTGATATGCTCCCGTACAGAACCGAACTGCGTTAGTGACTATGTAAACAGCTTTTTAAATGAATTACATATATATATACTTGAAATTTTAAAAGTCACAAATCGTGAAGAGTACCCAGGTGTATGTTGAATACAATAATGCAAATACTCCAAGGTGTTCACGAATAGGAGAGATGGGCTCTTGCCAATGGCCGTCAATCACCAGCGAACTGTGTCCAAATGAAAGGCGAACGTATTGCTGAATTCAGCTCACATCGGGGAGGTCGGTGGGCCGCCGTGCTCATCTTCTCACATTATTCTAAATCCAAGGCGCAAGCACAATACCGCATTGTGAGTGCTCCTGAGCTGACCAGTTTAACTGATCTGCCATCAGATTTAAGTTACACCAACTTCCCAACACGCATTTCGGAAATCCCCAAAAGGAGAAGCCTTGCCAAGAACTGACAGACTCACCTTTATCCACATCTGACTTCAGTCACAATCAGCTTTACATTCCTGGTCTTTGATTGACTCCAATATATCTGCACTTGATCCACCCAATAGATCATCTGTCAAACTGATTTCTGGGTAAATGGCTCATTGGTCAACTCTGCACTCTCAGGTGGACGGCAGTTGCGGGACTTGTCCCATTGAGCCCTCTTTCCAACTTCTCATGAACCTTCTTCTCAGGTTCATTGTCCGAAGCTGTGAACAAAACTGTAGCCAATCATTGGATAGGAAGGTCCTTCTCTGGGCATTAATTGTTTATCTGGTCTTCAGAAGACACGAGAAGAGGGTCTAAAATTCAATAAGTGAAATAGTTACAAGATACTCCAAATCTTGGAAATGGGACGGGAATATTTTGACAGCGTGTACGTGCAGAGTTTATGTTCCTAGTCTCCAACAATCAGGATTCAGAATTGCTAAAACACCATCTCTGACCATTGCTGAACTTACTCCTATAAGTTGGCGTGTTCCTCTCCTAACCCGAAAAATCAACCCTGGCGGATGGCACAACTGTTCAAATAGCAGCATGACACTGTTTACTTTAACTGCGCAGTCAGCGGAGAGAGGGTTAATGTGTAACCACATAAATGTTTCCAAAAGTCTTCTTAGGTATGAAATGATTAATAGGGCAGGGCACACTTCTTGAAGTTGGACGAGTGCCCAGTATATATCGTCAGATTGCAACCAAAACAGAATTCGAGGGACATACACGACAGGTCGGTCAGCATTTGAGAAAGGTTAAAGACTTGGGTGGGACCTTTACATCAGAATTGATCTTATAAACAGTCACAACCCAAACACTAGCTTGTATTCGTCATTCAGATGTTGTTTGGTTTGCCACATTTCTAACATTTTCTATTCACTCTTTCAGATTGCATTAAGTTGTGCGTATGCTTATTTTGTAGTGTCTGCATATCGGTGTCCACATTCGGGGGTGGGAATGTTGATGGTAAAGGATCCGTCCGTTTAAAAGTGATTCAGATAAATATCAGGCATATTTCCGATGGCCAATGACGCGCCTAGATTCTCCTGGAGATGAACAGAGCCAGAATATGTTCAGCAACCATATCCTTTGAGCAGAAGTTGCTGGGTTTGTATTTCCCGCTTGGCATTGGGGGAAATTGTTAAGCTTTTAGAATTATTGTTCATTATAGTTTGAGGCGAATGAGCAACATGTCCGTCGTTTACGGGATGTTACTACAGTTTATCATGAAATAGCTGAGGCATCTCTTTCACCAAGCCAGAATTTGTTGGGAAATAAGCTCAGTAAATTGAGGGCGGGGAGTGGGGATGGCAAAACTCTGAGAAAATACAAGCAAAGCCCAGCCACGGTAGACAACATTCAGAGAGACGGAAGACAAACCTGAAAACGTTAACTCTTTTAATTTTCATGGATGCTGACACACCTGCTATTTCCAGCATTTAATATTTTTATTTTAGATTTTAAGATTCTGCCGATTTTGTATCAAATGGGGTTTCTTTGATTTACGATTGAATGCAACGCCTGATGTTGAATGAAATGAATAAACTGATACAATCCAATTCAACAGCTAAGCGAGTGGACATTACTAAACACAACTAAACACTTTAATAATTAAGCATTGTTCCATCTTACATATTCTTACTTTCACACACAAGGTGTAACGTATGATGTATATTACGATTTGGAGATGCCGGTATTGGACTGGGGTGTACAAAGTTAAAAATCACACAACACCAGGTTATAGTCCAACAGGTTTAATTGGGAGCACACTAGCTTTCGGAGCGTCGCTCCTTTATCAGGTGTGTGATTTTTAACGATGTATGTTACATTTTGGTAATTAGCTGTATTTTTCGAACACAGCGGGAAATAATAATGAAGAAATTGCATTGCAGAGTTAAACTGTAGAAAATCTGTTACGAAATATCTTTTGTGAGGGACTTCTGTTTCTGTCCCTGTTACGACTGACGCTAACCAAACTAGAAAGAGTCGTTTGCAAACTCTGCATTTGCGCTCGCTGAGAAGGCGGCAACATTGAGTGAACACAGAAATTGAAGAACAGCGAGTGAGAATCCAGGCAACACAATGGGCACACAACAAATACTGTGCACAAATTTTAAATAAGACACAACAAAAAATAAAGTCGCATGATGTTAGTTTTTTTTCATTGAAACGAGTTGTGCAGCCATGATACTGCCCTCTCGTGGCTGCAGGCAGTGCCGCACGCTTCCCGTCACCAACTCAAGCCCCACAGGTAACAGGACATAAGACCCACCAATCACGCTCCAGAGAAGCCTCATGACATCACTGCTCTCCTGGCACGAGAAGGTGTGTGAATGAAATCTGAGAGCGTGCATTGGTTATTTTTTGCTTTGCTTCGTATTGGTGAAGGATAGCAAATATTAAATGTTGTGCTGATCCTTAATGATTATAATACCATTCAGAAAAGGAAACCATGTTACCAGACTGTAGGCCTAAATGACTGAAAGAACAAACCCACGGTTTCTAGTCCTGGTTGACTTTGCCTCCCTACAGACAGCAATTTTGGCTAGTCCAATCTCCTCGCTTGACCCCTTTCTTACTTCTCTCATTTGCTGGAGGCTATTCACAGTTTTTTTTTGCCTTTTCCCACTTGTTACTTTCACTTCACCCATCACTGCCACTGGAACTCTGTCAGTAGATAAGCAGTCACTACCATCTCTGTATTTCCCTCCAGAACATTTATTTGTTTGTGCAAAAGATTCTTATCACCCACAAACTTATTGTGGTAGGAAGTACTTTGACGGTGAGTTGCTCTGTAGATTGCAACACTTAACTACTTTTTAATACCTCTTCTCAACAGCTGTCCTTCCAAATTATTTGTGTTGTCTCTTCCTACCAAGTTGGTTTAATCCTCCACCTAATCTTCTGAACTCCTTTTTTCCTATGATTAACTGACCCTCTTCCACTTGCAGATCTTGAAGTACTAATCAATGAACTGTAAACCAGACATTTATTTAGCCCCTTCAGTTTGCTAGTCAAATCTAAACAAGGATGGAGTGTCAAAATTGTGAATTTTGTTTCACAACCTTGAATCCGTGATGATTCAACATG
Source organism: Chiloscyllium plagiosum (assembly GCF_004010195.1). Classification (NCBI taxonomy): domain Eukaryota; kingdom Metazoa; phylum Chordata; class Chondrichthyes; order Orectolobiformes; family Hemiscylliidae; genus Chiloscyllium; species Chiloscyllium plagiosum. The sequence goes on from NC_057710.1 coordinate 124,577,581, forward strand.
GCAGTTCTCTAGTGGGAAAATAGGGCTCTTTGTCTCCATTGATTTTACTCATTGAAGATTTTACACTGGTCATCTTTCTAGTGCTTCTCATTGTGTACTGCTGCTAATTGTTTATCTGATATCTAGATTGGAATATCCTGTTTTTTTTGATGCTTGCAAATCTCATTCTGTCGATCAGCTACCAGCCTTTCTGAGCTCACCATGTGTCAAGTTCAGGAAGGCAAACCAAACAAATATAAACACAGAAAAGCACAAATAGAGGATTTTGCATCCAGAAATGTGGAGGCCTATGGGTCCAAGATTGAAATTTCACTTCTATTTGACTATATAAATGCAGTGCTGAAGTGAATTTCCAATTGAATGTAATTCAAGTCATTTCAAAAGGGGAAATAAAGATACATGCTATCTAAAATGATGAATGAGTAATAATGTTACAAAGATATCAGGAAAAACATGGGAGATTAAGTGTACAGATTGATTGATTGAATCAATGGTAGTGGTATGTTTTCATGTGAAAAGCCTGGATTTTTATGCAGTTGGTTTGGTTGTTTCATATCATTAGGTGATGTAACATTAATTTTGATGAAAACTATCAAGAGCAGAATGAATCTGGCATTTTTGGAGTAAGGTCCTACATACTTGAGAGAAAAGGAAAATAAGTATTTGATCTTCCAAATTGAATAAAGCTAAAAATGTAGCATAAGCATATTACAGATAAGAAAAAGGGTTGCCTTTATTACAGATGGTTCATTTATTCACTTTACTATAGTAATTGTTGAACTGGAGTTGATTAAATGTTTTTGTCCATAAGTAATGACAAAGGTAATAACTATTATGTTAAAAAGTTAATTCAGCTTATTTGTTACATCAGTTTGTTAAATTTGTAACTCTGCTTGTTGGATTGATTTATGTTGATTCATGACCATTACATTTATATAATAAAACTGGCTTAATTTCATTTTCTAAATTACACTTGATAATGATAGGTATCACAGCAGGCAGGAAACAAAATGGTTAAAATCTGGAAGTGCCACTCTTACCCAGCAAGAATATTTGTAAATTTCAAATACCCCTATTTATATCTTAGGTGGTATAAAATAGTAAACCCTGTATACTTTGCACCTTCATCGACTATACTTAAGTAGGAATTACACGTAAGCATTATCACATTTTATATAATGGAAACTGTTGCAAAAAAAAGTTCATTTATATCAGTACAACACCACTCGATGTGTCAAAGCAATTACAAAACACTGTATACCATAAAATAGAGAACCATACACAGGCCATTTAGTAAGATTAGTAATTTGACCCAGATCTTCAACTCTTATGATCAAATAGGAGTGATGTTGAACATTTGCATTAGGTTGTGAAATTTAGTAAAAGCCTAGTATCTGGACACGTTCCTTTTGCCTGTGGAGGTCAGAACTCTGTGTATGAATATATGTAGCTTCCAATAAGTTTAAGTGCCTACATTGTGAGCCTGTCTGATAACCTTAAATTGGTGGTTAGTGTAATTCTTAGCACATTCAGGATTGTGTACCAATTTACCATGATCATTGATTGTCACAGTTGCCATCAGTTCTGCAGTGCCGTAGTGGAAATAACTTTGAGACCTCAATCTAATAAGCAATTACTTAATGAACAGTTACAGTAGCAGCAAACAGAGCACTAAATGCATCAATGGGATCCATCAGATAGTACCAAATCAAAACATATATCTAAAATGAACTTTCATCATGCTACTGTTATTTCAGTTAGGTCTACACTTCTTCATAAATTAAAATACCAAACTGTAAAATCTGGAAATCTGAAACAATGACACAAAACACTGGAGATGTACTGTTAACTCAACTGGAAAGTGAAAATGTTTTGAGTTTAGATTCGAAACATTTTCCTTAGAAAAGAAAATTGAAAGGAAATGCCTTAAATCCAATTAAACATAAAAAGAAGAGAAGGAAAGTAGCAGACACTCCATTCGTAGTAAGCAATTTAATGTTAGAAATGACGTGTGAACTTCAGAGGGCAGAAAATGGATACACTGCAACCTGTCCAAACTAGAAATCTTCTGCTTTGCAACACCAGTTGTCTGGAAATATTTTGAGCAGACCCAAGCAAGTCATTACCACAATTTCATTCCAGTACTTTGGGAGAAGAGCCATTGAAGATAACTGCATTTAGTGTAAATTTTTAACAGGATGAGATTTTACACTTTTAATGCCCTGCTCGTTTGTGATCACAGGTAATGGTTCCTGTGGTTTTAGAACATCCAGGAATCTACCCTGATAGTTAAATTCTGCACAACTTCCAGGTTCTTTGAATATTTGCCCCGACACAAATCAGTTCCAGAATTGCTCCCTAATACTGTTCAGGTTTAGAATTCCTCACAGTACAAATCCCACTTTACACAGTATTGATACCAGTGCTCCATGAAACAGAACCCACTCATTTGAGCCGCATAATCACTTCTTTAATCTTATTCATCCAATGTCAATTTATTAATGGCTAAGGTAGTAATTCAGAGGTTATTACCTTTGAGTTTCTGCTTTCTAAATTAGCAACCAATTCCTCATACTACCTCACCTAAACCTTTTTCCTAGTTCTGCCTATGTTGTCAGTACTGACAGAGACCAGGACTATTGGATTCTCCCCTTCCCACTCCATGTTCTTCTCCTGCCCAGTGCAGAAGGCCTGAACCCTGGCACGAGGCAGAGAACACAGCTGTTTGGACTCTCACTCTTTGCTGTAGCAAACAGTATCAATTTCCCTCATTAGACCTTTGTCTACTCCCATTATATTACTTCTTACTTCTCACCTTTTGAATGGCTCCTTGTACCATAGCCAGTTGGCCTAACCACCTTGAAGTCCTCACTGACATCCAAAGCTGAGAATACCTCAAACCTGTTGGACTATTTCAAAGAATAACGCTCCTGAAATTGGTTCTCCTAATTATGATGAAAGATCATGTGTATGCATGATGTTTGTCTTGAGGTTTGATACTCAAGTGACTTTTCATGGTGGTGTCCTTCTTTCTTTCAGTCAGGCCTTTGATGAGCAAGTATGTGATGGATTAGTTCTCTCAGTTGTGATCAAAGGTGAGTGAGCTGGCAGTGTGTGAGCTGCTGAATGCTATAGATTCCTTAATCTTTGAAGGATGAACCATAGCAAATATATATCATTGTGTTGCTCTGAGTTCAAATTGGGTCAGTGCAATTAAGTGAAAAAGCTGAAACCTTTTGAAAGGCGTAAGATGTATTACTTATAGCTTAGATAATTAACAATCATTAATTAATAAGTACATATTAGATATAGCAGGGTAAATGATATGCTCTGGTTGCAGAATCCGGAAGTTTTTGAACCTGGTGTGATTCACGGCAAACACACTGTAGTTCTTGTCACTGCAGGAACTTTGACTCAGTTATTGAGCTGGAGACTGAGCTGATGATTTTACTTAGAAATCTATAAGGCCATCAAACATACTATAATCATAGCATTTGCCAATCCTTTATGCTATTTTGATCAATTTGACTTGGTTGTGTTCTATTATTTTTTCATTCAGCTTTTCAAGAACTCATCATCATGACAGCAAGAAGGTTAAATCTTGAGTCATCATCCTTTTTTTTAATATGCTCCTGTCAAGTGCCAAGGGACATTTTATTACGCTGTTTTTGCATCAGTTATTTTTTGTAGAAAATCCCTGAACAAATCGAAACAACACAGATCACAAAAGATAATGAGTGAAATAAAAACTAACATCTTCCCCATGTAACTAATGTGGACCAAGTTAATTTTCACAACAGTAGAAGCAGTCACACTAACCAGATTTTTTTTTAAATTGCTTCAAGTAAAAATGATCATAAGCTAAATAGAACTATGGAGTTAGGCAGGGGGAAATGGGGAATTGTTCCAGTAATGAATATTACTAAAAGCTTGTACGCCCTTAATTTGTTTATATAAGCATAACAAACATTTTAAAGTACTGCCCAACTCAGATCTCTAAGCAGGTTACTGCTTCCTAAATACCTCTATTGGGAATAAAAGTAAATGCTGTCTGTCATCCATTGGGAATATAAACAATTCTCAGACTATGCAAAACAGAGTGCAGGGGAATATTTTACCAGTCTGTTTTAACCTAAGAGATCAGATTCTTAGACAGCCATATCAAAGTTTTTAAAAGCTAAACCAAGCATCAAAAACAACAAGCAGAGTAGTACAGTCACGCACGTCTCCTGGAAATTATGATGAGGGTCCTCTTCGGTATTCTCCCTCATTTCCCAAAAGGGAAAAACAGAGCAAAGTGCTCATGTGAAATTGCACTGTTTGTCAACATTTTACTGGGTTTTTTGTACGTAACATTAGAATGTGAAACTCAGTGGAACTACCACAGACATTGTGCATGTGTAATCTCATTCTTTACTTCATGAAAGAATTGTGCATGGTGAGTTTTTGAAAGACATATTGGACAGCTTAATTCTAGCTGATAGGACTTAGCTCAACTACCTGCACAGTTTTGAACGCTGCTGTGAAGAAACTCCATTACAGTTGGCATGACAAAATGTTTTTTCCATTTTATTACAATATCTGGTATTTCTATTTAATTATGTTAGTAAAATTAAGGAAAATGTGCTTGATATCAGTTAAGTTACTTGTCCTGGTTACTTTTTAAATAGTGATAACCTAGAAACTGTGGAGGTGCAGAGACTTGGAGGCTTAGGCAAGCTTGTCATTAAAATGGTATGAACAGGTACAGAGAAAAGTACAAAAAAGGCCAACAGACTATGAGATAACTGGCACATATCCAATTTGCCAGTGACACACAGATGGACAGGATTGTAAGTAGGATTGATAGAAGTGTAACATTATGAAGAGACATAGTTAGTAGATAACAATGTGCAAAATAAATTTTAATATAGGCATATGTAGGTCATCCAGTTTGACCCAATGGGATAGAATGGGTTACAGTCAAAAAGGTGAAAAGCTTGAAACAGTGGAAATTCAGAGTCTTGTGGATTGCTATTCCCAGATCAGTAAAACAAAACATTCACAGACAGGAAATAATCAAACTGGAAAGTGGAATCCTAGTCTTATTATCTAACGGAACAGAATACAAAGGGGTGAAGTTATGTTTCAGCTATACAAAGCCCTGAGTAGACCACATTTATTGTATGGTGAGCATTTCTGGGCACCACACCTTGAGAACGAAGGAGTCAGAAAGTAGGAAACTATAGATCAGTTAGCTTAACGACTGTCATAAGGAACTGCTGAAATCTACTATTATGAAGGTTATAGTTGGGTGCTATGAAAATCTCAGTGCAAGGAGGCAGAGTCAACATGAATTTGTGAAAGGGAAATCATGTTTCACTGATTTTTACTGGAGTTCTTTGAGGAAGCTACAAGCAATTTAGAAGAAGGTGAACTTGTGCATGTGCTGTGCTTTGATTACTAGATAGCATTTAACAATGTGCCACATTTCAAAATAAGAGCTCATTGTGTAGGGAGTAATATATTTGGATGGAGAGAGAATTGGTTAGCTCCAAGGAACCGAAGAGTAGGCATAAATGGGCCATTTTTGGATGCGTGTAGTGTCACAGTGCAGGATCAGTGTTGGGGCTGAATTATTTTGCAATTTGTTTTAATGACTTGGATGAAGAGAATATGTTTTCTAAATTTGCTGATGATGCAGTGATACGAAGCGGAAGTAAGTATCTGCAAATTGATATAGATAGGTTAATGGCAAACAAAAATATGGCAGAGGGATTATCACATTGGAAAATATGAACTTGTCTGTTATTTACATTAAGAGGAATTGCAAAACAGAGGTATCCTGGTGTCCTAATATTTGATCCACAGAAGATTGGCAAGCGGGTGCAGCAAGTGATTAGGAAGGCATATGGAATGAGAGATGATTTTATTGAAGTAAAGTCATGAGAGGATTTGACATGGTGAACTCTGAAGGGATGACCTCTCTTGTGGAAGGGACTGCAATTAGGGAACATCTAAAAGTAAGAGATAACCAATTTAAGATGGAAATGAGGAGAAAAGTTTTCTCTTTGAGACTTTTTACCCCAAAAAGCAGTGAAGGCAGAATCATTGAACATTGTTCAAGCCAAGCAAAGATGGCTTGCTTCCTAACTAGGGGCTTAAAGGGTATTTAGGGTAGGTCATAATGTGGAGTTGAGGCCACAATCAGATCAGAAATTATCTTATTAAATATTGGAACGGGCTCAACAGCCACTCCTACTATTTTGTATATTTATGTGTGTTGGTATGTTTTAAATGTTGACCTTTACGTGAATGCAGCATGGATTTACCACATCCTACCTATATTCCAAGAGTTAAATTACGAGGAGAGAATACACCAACTAGGGATGTATTCGTTGGAATTTAAAAGGTTAAAAAGTAATTTGATCAAAGTTTTCAAGAGAGTTAGGGGAACAGATCAGGTAGGTAGAGGGAAACTAATTTCACTGTTTGTGGAGGCGAGATAAAGGAATAGTCTAAAAAATCAAGCCAGAACTTTCAGGACAGAAATGCAGCACAAGGGTGGTCGAATTTTGGAATGATTTTCCATGGATGGAAATTAATGCTAAAAAATTGTTAATTTTACATTGGAAAATGATAGTTTTTTTTAGCAAAGGTATTTTGTAATGTTCCCTTGCACTTGTTGCATTCTGCTTAATTCTGAACTAACTTAGGATCCTGACATTTATTTTTTGTTAGTGTATGATTGTGTTGTTATCCATGGAGCTCTAGCTGTAGCGATTGGTCCAGGCTGTACCCACAGTATTTCCTCTTTGAAGGCCTGCTACTGTTTTCCAATCCATAGTTTCTGTAACTGTACGTTTCACAGTAATTTTACTGGTCACATGGTATAATTGGAAACTGTCTTTTATAATTAACCTTGAGCAAAGAACAAAATGACATGTTTGAAGACAATTTCCAATTAAGCATAAGGATAATGAATTTTGTACAAGAATCTGTGATGTAATGGTTAAGGTACTTACCTAATAATCCAGAGGATTGGCAAAATGAACCAGAGAATTTGAAATCATGACATCATAGGAATATGAATATAGTTTATGAAATCTGAAAATAAAAGTTGGGAATCAAATTTAAAGTAAATGACCATAAAGCAATTAGACTGTCATAGAAACAAAACTTTTATTTGTTTCTGGTTTACAAATCATTTGAGGGTCAGGTATATACATGAGTTTAGTTCCATACCTTTGAGATGGGGCCTAGTAAGAATCTTACTTAATTCAAACACCATCTCAGAGTATCTAGTTGTATATATCTGTTTGCAGAGCTTATTGACTTGATTATTTGCAGAAGAATTATTTAAGTTGTTGTTATTATTCTTATCATATTAAATACATAAAGGTGTACATGTGTAATGTTATTGTCCAGTTCAGAATGAAGGAATTGTGCATATTTGAGCAAGTTTAAAAATAACTTTAGATTTCTATGTTTGATCACCCTATGTTGGATTTTATTAATGTTGTATGGGTGGGGGTAGTTGGGACTATGAGGGAGAAGACAGTTTAATCACATAGTGTTAGACTGTGACCACAAGGCATGAAAACATGAACTATCTTAGACCAGTATCCCACTCATTCCTGAAGAAGGGCTAATGCCCGAAACGTCGATTCTCCTGTTCCCTAGATGCTGCCTGACCTGCTGCGCTTCTCCAGCAACACATTTCCATCTCAGTATCCCACTCACCCAGGTTTGCTAGTGCCAGTAGCTGTCCTGATTGATTTTAAAGTCAGTTCTGCACTGGGGGAGGCATGCAGCGTTTTCAGTATTCCGTGCCATTTCTTAATCCATGCAATAAAGGAGATATGGGCCATGCAATAGTACTGGACATTTTGTGGGCTGTATCCTGGGTGGGAGTGAGACTACAAGATATTTTTGCTGTTTGATCTTTAAGTTAAGATGATACAAATTGGAGAGCGGTGTAAATCAGAGGAAATCAGAAGAGCAGAGATTTGGACAAATCACGGAGAGTTGAAATAGGAGTAATCAAAGGGGTAAAAACAATGACTGCAGATGCTGGAAACCAGATTCTGGATCAGTGGTGCTGGAAGAGCACAGCAGTTCAGGCAGCATCCAAGGAGCTTCGAAATCGACGTTTCGGGCAAAAGCCCTTCATCAGGAATAAAGGCAGTGAGCCTGGAGCGTGGAGAGATAAGTGAAGTTGAAGTGTTCCGAGGCGGAAGATGAGGCTTTCTTCCTCCAGGCATCTGGTGTGAGGGAGCGGCGGTGAAGGAGGCCCAGGACCTCCATGTCCTCGGCAGAGTGGGAGGGGGAGTTGAAATGTTGGGCCACGGGGCGGTGTGGTTGATTGGTGCGGGTGTCTCGGAGATGTTCCCTAAAGTGCTCTGCTAGGAGGCGCCCAGTCTCCCCAATGTAGAGGAGACTGCATCGGGAGCAACGGATACAATAAGTGATATTAGTTACTTTGATGGATGTGGAACGCTCCTGTAGGGCCTTGGATAGAGGTGAGGGAGGAAGTGTGGGCACAGGTTTTACAGTTCCTGCGGTGGCAGGGGAAAGTGCCAGGATGGGAGGATAGGTCGTAGGGGGGCGTGGACCTGACCAAGTAGTAACGGAGGGAACGGTCTTTGCGGAAGGTGGAAAGGGGTGGGGAGGGAAATATAGGCGGAAAGGGGTGGGGGAGCAAGTACAGATAAGAATGGACAGAAATTGTTTTGAATTGTAGTGGAATCATGTAGCCTGCGTTATGTGGTGTCATTGCAGCTTTTGCACTCTTTCTGCTGTAACCACAGTGAATTAAATTAATTATATGATGAATTCTAGGGTAGGTTACTTTTGAGTAAAAGATTTGGGGCGAGAATGGGGAAGGAAATCACTGCCACATTTGACATAATTATAGTTGTGGTCTAAAATTAAAAGTTTTCAAATGTTCTTTTATACTATTCACAAGTGCAATGATTTGCTCTGTCATCGATTGTACTTGGCAAGAAGGTAATGTTTCAATTCTTGTTCAGCCTCCTGATGATAGAAACGCATTTGCTAAGCTGCAGTGATGGCATTTCCCTGTTGTTAACACTTAATTTGAAAATGCCAATAGAAATATCAACAGGCTTATTCATCATCCACGACCATGACTGAGACAAAATCACAAGTCTGGTGAAAATGGCTTGGAAGCGAGAGGAATGGTTCTCTTTCTCATGATTCTTGTTGTCCCCTACAGAGGCAGCACTCCAAAATAGATGTGAAACCCTGAAAAGTTTGGACCCAATTATTTGTTTTGTTTGAAAGATAAGGTGATTGAAGCAATATTTTTTAAACTAGTGGGGAAGGTGGGAGAGTTTTCCAAGGTGTTCTCTTACTTGCCTGCCATATTTGGTCTGAAGTCTGACAAATTTGCATGAAACACATTAAAAATCTGTTGCTGAGCTGCAACTGATAAACAGAAACACACAGATGTTGGCAAGAAGTTGATCAACTGCTATATAGAGCCAGGTCCCGCCTTTGCAGGTATGTTGGTGAAATGTCTACAGTCCTGAACATGCAATTCCCAAAGAAGTTGGCAGAGAGCCAGAATCTGTGTTGGCTCAGTATGAAACACTGCTCTTTTTCTTAGGCTTCTAAAAGTAAAAACTGAAAATCATGGACCTTGTTAGATTAGATTCCCTACAGTGTAGAAACAGGCCATTTGACCCAACAAGTCCACACGAACCCTCCGAAGAGTAATCCACCCTGACCCATTTCCCTCTGACTAATGCACCTGACACTATGGGCAATTTAGTATGGCCAATTCACCTGACCTGCACATCTTTGGACTGTGGGAGGAAACCAGAGCACCTGAAGGAAACCCACGCAGACACGGGGAGAATGTACAAACTCCACGCAGTCACCCAAGACGGGAATCGAACCTGGCTACCTGGCGCTGTGTGGCAGCAGTGCTAACCACTGACCCACCATACAGCTGTATTCCTTCAATGGTCCTTAGATGGCTTAACCAAGTGAGTCTTCATGGTGTACCTGAATTTTAGTAGAGGACATGATTTGCACAGTTGAATACTCTTTCTTCTTTGGGTGGTCCCTTCCGACAACAAAAAGTCTCCTGAGCCCTGATGAGACAATTTTGATATAGTTTGGTCAGGGCAGAGCATTACATAAAATGGGAAGACCAAACGTCGATTTCTACAATGGAGAAACAAGTGAGCTTGAGTTCAATGTTCATCAGTGTCTCAACAGTCAAATCTTAAACCTCCCACGAAAGTAATCTGTAATCAGCCAGCTGACTGTTTACATGATGCTGGACTTTTCTCTCACTCCTGAGCAAACCTGTCAGATGACTGGTCATGTACTCATCTTGATTTTTTTTGAAACAGTTGCAAGGTAGGTTATTATAAATGTGTGGCTGAGCTCAAAGACTCAGAAATGGATTCAACTCTTTGGATGTTTGTTACACAGCAGAGCAGGACTGCTATCTTTGTTTGATTGAGTTTGATTATCTTAGAAGTTTATCTTTCTTTGAAGTCATGATATGGAGGAGCCAGTTTTGGACCGGGGTGGACAAAGTTAAAAATCACGCAACACCAGGTTATAGTCCAACATACTTAGTTGGAGGCACTAGCTTTCGGAGCACTGCTCCTTCTTCAGGTAGTTGTGAAGCAGGATCTTAAGACACAGAATTTATAGCAAAAGATTACAGTGTTGTGCAAGTAAAATGATATATTGAACAAACCTTGTTGTTGAGTCTTTAATCTTTTAGAATGGGTTACAGGTTTTGGTTCATTAATATATAAATCCCAGAACTTCTTTTAAGTCACATTCTCAAGATAAGTTAAGGTTTTATTAAAAAAAGGTGACATCTCAGCTCAGACAATGCCTTAAAGATGTGAGGTCAGAGTCTGTCTGTATCCCAATCTTCACTCAGACTGGTTCTATTTCCAAAGTGGAATTTACAAAATATTATATGGATTGACTGTCTGTATTGATTGCCTAGTAGTTGTGTATTTTTTGAGCAAAATGTAACCCATTCTAAAAGACAAAAGACTTAACAACAATTGGGATTTGTTAAAATATATCATTTGACTTGCATGACACTGTAATCTTTTGCTATAAATTCTGTATCTTAAGTCCGACTCCACTACCACCTGATGGACCAGTGCTCTAAAAGCTCGTGCCTCCAAATAAACCTGTTGGACTATAACCTGGTGTTGTGCGATTTTTAACTTTCTTTGAAGTGGTTTTTCAATGACTGTTTATTTGGTCAAGTTTAGGAGATAAGTAGATTAAAGATTTTATTTCATGGGAGTAGGAATGCCTGTGCTTATTCACAGTTTCATCAACCAGTAGGTGAGGCAGTCTTTTCAAAAGGATTAAATTGGCTGTACCTTTATTTCACAGCATTTCAAAGACTTGCCCATGTTGTTATATGGCTCATGAGTTCTGCACCCAGTTGTTACCAGATGAATCAACATGTTGGATGCATGAGGGTATGGAGGAAGTTTAAGAGATGTGAGGAAGCATGAGTTTCCCAAGGAGTATAAAGCATCAGGTTAAGGGGAGGGCATGGGTGGTTAGGGGTGAGCAGCAAGTGCCAGAAGGCTGAACAGCCATGAATAGAACTGAACTCATGTCATGGTAAATGAAGGCAGAACTGTGTTGGCCTTGGCACTTTGCTAACACTGTGGCCTTCCCTCGGAAAGTAGTGGGATTGGTTCTAACTTGTAACTGATTCTCAGACCCCAGAAGTTTTAGATGACACTCCTAGCTTGAGAATGTGTCTGCAGGGAAGGGTCTGACTTGCTCTTCCCAAACTAAAGACAAAAATTCAGCCATAAATTACGGGAAAGAAGATTTGTATTGATGTATCACCTTTCTTGGTCAATGGTCATTTCAAAGTGCCAGTCAATCAAGTACTTTCTTAAGTGTAGTCATTATTGTAACGTAGAAAATATAGCAGCCAATTTGTGCTCAGCAAGTTCTCACAAAAGAGCAGTATAATTATTCCCAGGTAGTCTGTTTTTTATGATGTTGATTGAGGGATAAATGTTGGCTTAGGCACTGGAGCTAGATTTCTGGCTGTTTTTTGGTATTGTGCCAAATCTTTTATATCTACTTGAGTACAGGGTGGGTCTAATTTTAACATTTCCAATAGTGTACTTAAGCTGGGATATCAATTTTAATTTATGATGTTTACATCTGGAGTTATGTTTGAAACTTGTCAAACGCTCTGGCTCACAACCAGAATTACCCACTGAACAATGCTTGATACTTTTAATAGGGTCGTCCAACATTTTAAACTGGGGTAGAGGGGCTGGTGTGAGCAAATTTCACAGAAATAACGTTTATCACAACGTAAACATGAAATTCAGGAACAAACTTAATTCCAAAGTAATAAATTGATCATTTAAATTGATCTTTAATCAAAATGACCATTCTTATAAGTGCTAAGCAACAGAACAGAGAGGAGGTGACTGTGTTGTCATAATCTCACTGGACTTGTGTGACATCAGCTAATGCTCTGGGACATAGGGTTGAACCTCGCCATGATAGTTGTTGACATTTGATTTTCGTAAATGTGAAATTTTAAAATGGACAATTAATAAAAGTTTGTTTAAGAAGCAGAGGAGAGTTTTTTTAAAAATTGAGTTGTATTTACGGAACCTTTGGAGATGCCTACATATGGACGGCTCTGGAGTGAGATCAAAAGATTGAAAGCTGTCTGCTGGACCACTTGAGCAGGAGTTTTTAAAAATTTGATTGTTTAGCTAAGTGGTTGATTTTATTTAACATATATATTTTTGATTTGTTTTATTTCTTATTTTGTACATGCTTAATATTAAATCTTTGTGCAAAGAAAGGTATTTTATTTTATATATAAGGTGCTATTGTAAGAAATTTCTTTTTAGGGTAAATGACATTGAGAGTATACAAGAAACACATAGTTAGATGGCTAGTAGATTTAGAGAAGTGATTACACAACAAGATCAGATAGTTGGATCACTTAGAAAAGTAAGAAAGTAGTTCAAAAGTTTCCTGTGGCTACTCCTGTTTCAAACAGATATTCAGTTTTGGAAACTGTTGGAAAGGATAGTCTCTCAGAGGAAAATAGAAGAAGCAGTCAGATCTTAGGCACTAAGAATGAATCTTATGTTAGGCAGGGTTTGACAAAATTTAAAAGAATAATTGTTATGGGGACTCTCCTGTCAATGGTACAGGCAGAAGATTCTGCGGCAGTGAGCGTGAATCTATGTGGCTTTCTTGGTGCCAGGATTAAGGGCGCCTCAAAATGTTTGTAAACATATTGTTAAAGGGCAGAGTGAGAAACCGGAACTTATTTTAGATGTTGCTTTGACAAAGGGTCAGTTAGACTCAAAATGTCAGCTCTTTTCTCTCCTTACAGATGCTGCCAGACCTGCTGAGATTTTTACAGCAGTAAGACTGGGCTATTGATTGTGATAGGGGACTATCTAGTCAGAGGCACAGGCAACTGTTTCTGTGGCCGACAGCAAGGCATCAGAATGGTGTGTTGCCTCCCTGGTGCCAGAATCAAAGATATTTCTGAGAGAGTGCAAGATCTTCTCAAAGGGGAATGGGACCAGCAAGCAGCTGTTGTACACATTGGAACTAACGACATGGGAAGGTAAAAGGATAAGAATCTGAAGGGAGAACAAGAGAAGTTAAGCAGGAATTTAAAAAGTAGGTCCTTGAGGGTAGTATTATCTGGATTACTCCCAGTGCTACAGCTAGCGAGGGTAGGAAAAGGAGGAAAGAGCAGCTGAATGCATGGCTGAGGAGCTGGTGCAGGGGAGAAGGGTTCACAATTTTGGATCATTGGAATCTCTTCTGAAGTGACCTGTACAAAAAGAATGGATTGCACTTGAGTTGGAAGGGACTAATACACTGGCAGGGGGGATTTGTGAAAGCTGCTTGGGAAGATTTAAACTAGTAAGTTAGGGGGAGGTGGGATTCAGGGCGATAGTGAGGAAAGCAATCAGTCGGAGACTCATACAGTTGGGAAAAGGAGCACGTCAAAGGAGCAAGTCAAACAGTCAGGGCAGGCAGGAACAAAGAAGAGAACAAGATAAATTAAACTGCATTTATGTCAATGCAAGAGGCTTAACAGGGAAGACAGAGGAACTCAAGGCATGGTTAGCAACGTGGGACAGGGATATAATAGCAATTGCAGAGACATGGCTCAGGGATGGACAGGACTGACAGCTTAATGTTCCAGGATGCAAATACTATAGGAAGGGTAGAAAGGGGGGCAAGAGGGAATGGTGGGGGGTGGGGGGGGGGGTTGGGCGGGGAGATGGTGGCGGTGTTTTTGATAAGGGATAACATTACAGCTGTACTTAGGGAGGATATTCCTGGGAGTATGTCCGGGTAAGTTAGTTGGGTGGAACTTAGAATTAAGAAAATGATGATCACCTTATTGGGATTGTACTATCGACCCCCCAGTAGTCAACGGAAAATTGAGAAACAAATTTGTAACGAGAACTCAGTTATCTGTAAGAATAATAGGGTGGGTATGGTAGGGGATTTTAACTTTCCAAACACAGACTGGGACTGCCATTGTGTGAAGGGTTTAGATGGAGAGGAATTTGTTAAGTGTGTACAAGAAAATTTTCTGATTCAGTATGTGGATCTACCTACTAGGGAAGGTGTAAAACCTGCGAGGAGAAAGTGAGGTCTGCAGATGCTGGAGATCAAAGTTGAAACTTTATTGCTGGAACAGCACAGCAGGTCAGGCAGCATCCAGGGAACAGGAGATTCGACGTTTCGGGCACAGGCCCTTCTTCAGGAAGCCTGTGCCCGAAACGTCGAATCTCCTGTTCCCTGGATGCTGCCTGACCTGCTGTGCTGTTCCAGCAATAAAGTTTCAACAAGGTGTAAAACCTGACCTACTGTTTGGAAATAAGGCAGGGCAAATGACTGAGGTGTCAATGGGGGAGCACTTTGGGGCCAGCGACCATTATTCTATGGAAAAGGATAAACAGGATCTAAGAGTTAAAGTTCTAAATTGGAGGAAGGACAATTCTGATGGTATTAGGCAAGAACGTTCAAAAGTTGATTGGGTGCGGATGTTCGCAGGTAAAGGGATGGCTGGAAATGGGAAGCGTTCGAAAATGAGGTAACAAGAGATCAGAGACAGTATGTTTTGTTAAGGTGAAAGGCAAGGCAGGTGGGTGTAGGGAATGCAGGAAGACCAGAGAAACTGAGGTTTTGGTCAAGAAAAAGAAGGAAGCATATGTCGGGTACAGGCAGCAGAGATCGAATGAATCCTTAGAAAACTATAAAGGCAGTAGGAGTATGCTTAAGAGGGAAATCAGGAGGGCAAAAAGGGGACATGAGATAGCTTTGGCAAACAGGGTTAAGGAGAATCCAAAGAGATTTTATAAATACATTAAGGTCAAAAGATAACTGGGGAGAGAAATAGGACCCCTCAAAGATGGAAAAGGCAGCCTATGTGTGGAATCGCAGGAGATGGAGGAGATACTAAACAAGTTTTTTGCATCGGTGTTTACTGTGGAGAAGGACATAGAAGGTACAGAATGTGAGGAAATAGATGGTGACATCTTGAAAATGTCCATATTACAGAGGAGGAGGTCTTAAACCACATAAAGGTGGATAAATTCCCAGGACTTGATCAGGTGTACCCTAAACACCGACACGCTAGAGATGTGATTGCTGGGCCCCTTACTGAGACATTTGGATCATCGATAGTCACAGGTGAGGTGCCGGAAGATTGGAGATTGGCTAACATGGTACCACTATTTAAGAAATGTGGAAATGAAATGCCAGGGAACTATAGACCAGTGAGCCTGACATCAGTGGTGGGCAAGTTGTTGGAGGGAATCCTGAGGGACAGGATTTACATATATTTGGAAAGGAAAGGATTGATTAGGGATAGTCTACAATCATGTCTCTCAAACTTGATTGAGGTTTTTGAAGAAGTAACAAAGAAGATTCATGAGGGCAGAGCGGTGGACATGATCTTTATGGACTTCAGTAAGGCGTTCGACAAAGTTCCTCATGGTAAACTGGTTGGCAAGGTTAAATGACATGGATTACAGGGGGATCTAGCTATTTGGATACAGAACTGGCTTGAAGGGAGGAGACAAAGGGTTGTGGTGGGTTGTGGTGGAGGGTTGCTTTTCAGACTGGAGGCTTGTGGCCAGTGGTGTGCCACAAGGATAGTGCTGTGTCCACTACTTTTTGTCATTTATGTAAATGATTTGGATGTGAACATAGGAGATATAGGGCAAGGTTGGGGAACATTTTGAGTCTGGTGATCATAAATCTATTTGTATTAAAATAGTTATGGAAAAAGATAAGCCTTCCATAAAAATTAAAGTTTTTAAGGGAGTAAGGGAAATTTTAATGGTACCTTTAAAAAATTGGTTGGAGTAGACTGTTCGCACATAAAGGCAAGTCTGATAAGTGGGAAGTTTTCAAAAGTGTGATAACGAGAGTTCAGAGTCATTATGTTCTTATTAGAGTGAAAGGTAAGGCTGTTTGGATTAGAGAACAATAGATGAATAAAGATACTGAGGTTCTTGTCAAGAATAAAAAAATAATCATGTTAGGTATAAATAGCTGGTTCAAATGAGTCTCTTTAACAGTATACAGAGTCTAGGGGTATTCTTCAAGAGGGATATCAGGAAGGCAAAGAGAGTATATGAGATAGCCTTGGCAAATAAGGTTAAGGATCATCCAAAGAGTTTCTACAAGTACATTAAGAGCAAGAGAGAAATGGGAGGGAGAGAGAGTAAGGCCCCTTTTGTCTTCATGTTGTACCTCAGGAGATGGGAAAGATATTAAATTAATATTTTGCATCAGTTTTTTTTTACTGTGGAGAAAGAAATGGAGGCTAGAGAACTCTGGGAAATAAATATTGATACTTTGAAAACAGTTCACATTGCAGGAAATAAAGTGCTAGATGTCTTAAAAAATATAAAGGTTGATAAATCTCCAGGACCTGACCTATGGTATCCTAGGAGTTTGTGGAAAGCCATGGAAGAAATTGTGGGCCCCCTTGGAGAAATATTTGTATCATCTATACATACAGGTGAGGTGCCAAATGACTGGAGACTGGCTAATGTTGTCCCTTTGTTTGAGAAGGATGTAAGGAAAAGGCTGGAAATATAGGCTTGTGGGTCTGACTTTGGTGATGGGTAAATTTATTGAAAATGATTCTGAATGATGGGATTTATATGCCTTTGGAGAGGCAAGGAATGATTAGGGATGGTCAGCATGGTTTTGTGCAAAGGAAAGCATGTCTCAGAAACTTGATTAAATTTTTTTTGAGGAAGTAACCAAGGAAATTGATGAGGGAAGAGCAGTAGATATTGTTTACTTGGACTTAATAAAGCATTTGACAAGGTTCCACTAATTAGTAAAGTTAGATCGCTGGGATTCAGGGTGAGCTTGCCAATTGGTTATAACATTGGCTTGAAGGCAGGAGAGAGAGAATGATAATGGAGCATTGTTTTTCGGTGTGACCAGCTGTGTTCTACAGGGATCCACTTTTGTTTGTCGCTTATATAATTGATTTAGATGAGAACATAGAAGGCATGATTTGTAGGTTTGCGGATGACGCCAAGATTGGTGGTATAGTGGACAGTGAAGAAGGACTTTGAAGATTACAAAGAGATCTTGATCAATTGGGTCAATGGACTGAAGAGTAGCAAGTAGACTTAAATTTGTATAAATGCAAGGTATTGCATTTTAGTAAAACAAACAAAGATAAGACTTATACAATTAAAAGTAAAGCTTTGGCAGTGTTATAGAACAGAGAGACCTCAGGGTTCAGGTACATAATTCTGTGAATCACATAGGGTGGTTAAGAAGACATTTAACATGCTTGCCTTCATTGCTCAGACCTTTTGAGTACAGGAGTTGGGACATTATGTTGCAGTTGTACAGGCCATTGGCGAGGCCTGTTCTGGAGTACTGTGTCCAGTTCTGGTCTCCTTCTATAGGTAGGATATTATTAAGCTGGAGAGGGTTTAGGAGAGATTTTCCAGGATGTTGCCTGGAATGGAGAGTTTGAGTTATAAGGAGAGGCTGGATAGGCTGGGGCATTTTTCACTGGAGAGTAACAGTTGAGAGGTGGCCTTCTAGAGGTTTATAAAATCATGAGGGGTGAATGGCAGGCGTTTTTTTCATGAGAGTTGGGTATTTCAAGATTAGACGGCATATTTTTAAGGTGAGAGAAGGATTTAAAAAAGACATGAGGGGCTTAGTGTGTGGATAAGTTTTTTTGAAAAGAAATGACAGGTTTACATTGTATAAGGTAATAATTCTAAAGAGCTTAGTGTTCACAGTACATAGGCTCCACCTATCCTACTGATGTCTGTGGTGGAGACAGTTCTAAATTAGCTTTAGGAGAAAGCAGATGCATCTATAATAACTCTTTAAAATCCTATTATTATGTCAGACTAGTACTAAAGTTGTAATTATTGCTATCACATATGAAATCATGCCTCTTCTATAAATACTCTCTGGGGTATCCTCCACCAGCACTCACTAGATAAGCCCAATATTAAGTAAAGACAAAGGAGGAATGGTGGAAGTGAACCATCAAAAACAACTGTTATCAAATATCACAAGATGCTAACTCTGCTAATCTGGGAAATACATGTTTGCATTGGAGTGGATCTGACCCCCTCTGCAAGGTGGAGATATCCAGAAGAAAACAATTCCAGCAAGTGAGCTTACCAATTGATGAGCATTACTGCTTTAAGAAGTAGTAAACATTTAAAATGCAATTTATGAGCAAAAAGAGATGGAAGGAGCTACGGAAGCATCAAAATAGTTAGCTCAGCATGTCAAAGGCAAAAATTTCATTCAGAAGATGGTATGAAGTACTGAACTAAGAGTACAGGTTAGGAGTAGAGAGAAAGGCTGACTAAATCTGAAGAATTCAGTAGGTCTTTAAGAGATAGGCTATGAAATGCAAACTGGAAGACTTCGGGAGATAATGTTCAAGGTCCCTAAACAAAAATGGAATAATTTTCTAAAAATTGTCTGAAGACCAGAAAGGGAAAGCAAAGGATTGTAATGAAATATTCTTGCCTCTCATAACAAGCATTACTGCCACTGATATTACGATCCATGAGATGTAGTTACAAGGAACAGTGAAAGTGCCAGAAAAGAAATTTTGGGGCTACAGAATTGGGAAGGTCTCAGAATTTATTTAAACTGGCAATAAGCGAATTTAAAGAAATTTAATGGAAATGTTCGAGGAAAAAGAGTAGTCGAGAAAAGTAGGTGCTTTGCTGTTTTTGTGCAAGGTGAGAAAATTACCATTTTCCCCATGAAGAAATGGGAATGCTTCATCTTGGCTGCAGAAGGTGAGAAAATTCTAGAAGTATGCAGTCACCAAATTTGATGGTTAAGATAGGCAGGAAAACCAAGTAAGCAGTGCAGAAATATAGTATTAGAAAGAAACAGGGGTAAAAATCTTGAACGCAGTAGTTATTATAAAATAATAGGGAATATAATTTGAAGTTTTATTGAAGAATTTGGAACAGTTTTGAAGGAATATAAACTTAAAGGTTGACAAAACATATTGTGCAGAGTCTAGAAAGCTCTAGAGTCATTCAATTTATAATAGCATTGGTGAATATAAAAATATAAGCTATTGAGTAGCGATCGAAACATACATAATGCTTGTCAGGGAAGGAATATATAGAGCACAACACTGAATTTAATGTACGTGATAATTCTTAAAATACAGCATGGTCTGAAGTTAAATACTAAGGCTGAAGCTGAGTATGTTAATACACTATTACATACAGTGGGTCTGATTGTATATGTTATTAACAGACAAAGCATCAAAAACAGCACAGACACTTTTGAAAATAACCGAAAAGCTGTTGATAATTAAATCAATTTAAGATCAAATAAAATTCTTGAATCAGCAAGATTGAGCAAAACATTACAGCTTCTAGGAGAACCCATAGACAATTTCATTAATGACTCTACAGATTAGTGGAAAACTATAAATATGGAGTATTGAAATCAGAATTCCTAAGACATGGAATTGCTGTTGGAAATTTGATGAAACCTGGTCAGATTTCTTACGTTTCAAAGAAGTTTAACTTGAAAGAAAGCTTTTCAAATCATGCTGGGAAGCAGAAACCAAAAAGACCCGTAGACAGATCCGAAGAGGGGCAGAGAGTTTTAGAGTCATATAGCACAGAAACAGGTCCTTTAGCCCAACTCGCCCATGCTGACCAGGTTTCCTAAAATAAGCTAGTCCTACTTATCTAATTTTGGCCTATATCCCTTTAAACTTTTACCATCCATGTGCCTTTCCAAATGTCTTTTAAACTTTGTAATTGGATCTGTGTTTATCACTTCTTTTGGTAGCTTATTCCATATACACACCATCCTCTGTGTGAAAACATTGCCTCTCAGGTTCCTTTAAAATTTTTCCCGCTCAGCTTAAATCTATACCCTCTATTTTTGGGCTCCACTACCCTGGGAAAAAGACCTTGGCTAGTCACCTTATCTGTGCCCCTAATGATTTTATAATTCCCTGTAAGGTCACGCCGCAGCCTCCTATGCTCCAGAAAAAAAACCTCCCAGCCTAACTGGCCTCTCCTTATAACTCAAACCTTCTGGTCTAAGTAACATCTTTGTAAATCTTTTCTGCACCATCTTAAGTTGAACAACATTCTTCCTGTAAAAGAGCGACCAAAATTGTATGCTGTACTCGAAATGTGATCTTACCAATGTCTCGTTCAGCTGTCATGTGATGTCCCTACTCCTGTACTCAGTTCTCTGACTAATGAAAGCAAGTGTGTCAAAGGTTCTTTACCACCCTGTCTACCTGTGACACTACTTTCAAGGAACAATATACCTGCACCCCTAGGTCTTTCTGTTCAATAACACTTCCCAGGGCCCTACCATTAACTGTGAGTTCTGCCCTGGGTTGTCTTCTCAAAAAGGCCAACACTACGTGAAGGCAGCAACAGTCTATTAACTTTACAAGGTAACGGCACTCTAAAGAGGCACATGACATGTCAAACACCAGATGATCAGTGTCAGCGCTGTGGAACAATAAGATCTTACAAACATAGAAAATGTGGGAAAATGGATGTTTCAAGCCGGAACCCTTCATTACTAATGTCGATTTTCCTGCTCCTCAGATGCTGCCTGATCTGCTGTGCTTTTCCAGCAACACACTCTCAACTCTGATCTCCAGCATCTGCAGACCTCACTCTCTCCCGGACACGGAAATGTCAAGCCATCAGTAAGGAATACTAGATTTGCAAATATTTAAGTCATTTCTGGAAGATATGCAGATCTAAGACACACAGTTTCAGAACAGCAGAAGTATTGGTAGCCATACATAATAGAACACCTACAGCTTTTAGAAAAGAAAACTGCATTTGGTTAGATACATAAAGATATCTGAGGTGGTTGTAGAAGAACTAGCAAAGCAAGACAAGCCAGAATAGACAGAACATATATATTCAGTGGGAATTGCATTGATACTATGCTAGATAATGTTGCAAGTGTTACTGTCCTATCAGAAAAAGCAGCTGTTTTGGCCTATAGGGATAACATTGCATTATACAGGAGAAATAAAGGTGAGGGTAAAGTTGCTAAAGGCTATAGGGGTGCTCTTTCATTAAAGAGAGATGACTGGTGTTGGCGCAACTTGAAGGTCATCGCACCTCATGCAAGGGGAAAGGTTGAGGAGAGTCTTTCATGGTAACCTCAGCGAATGTACAAATTGTACCTATGCCTTTGGCATAACTCTGAATCACAATTCAGCTGTCCAGGCAGCTGAGCTAACCAAATCTCACATGTGAAATAATTGTCAGATGCATAAGAATTTTACAGATTAAACTACAATGCAACTCATGTTGAAAACATGTCCATTGTTTGCAATCAACTAACTTCACCTTTGACTCTGTATACCTGCCTTGACTTCTCAAGTTGGAGGAGATCAGTAATATTCTAGAGATTATCTGGGCCAGAAGTGAACAATATTCCAAACACTGGTCCAGGCACAAACTGTTATTGGCGAACTAGTCAAGAGGCAGTGCATTGAAGACTTCAGTGGGCTTCCAGGACTCCTGGTGGAATCCAGACAGAACAATAAATCAAGTAAGATCACTTAGGTTGGTGTAGAAGAGTTGTTTAACTTTGTCAAGATTTGGAGTGCCGGTGTTGGACTGAGGTGGACAAAGTTAAAAATCGCACAACACCAGGTTATAGTCCAACAGGTTTATTTGGAAGCACTAGCTTTCAGAGTGCTGTGTCTTCATCAGGTAACTAGATGAAGAGCAGCGTTCCAAAAGCTAGTGCTTCCAAATAAACCTGTTGGACTATAACTTATTGTTGTGTGATGTCGAACTTTGTCAACACAGAAGAAGTGACAAACTTCACAGGACTGATTTGAAATGTTCAGTCCTGTGTCTTGTAAAACAGGATAGTCAATGTCAATCATAATGCTGAGTGAGGAGTAACTTTTCAGTAACACAACTAAGAGTTTGAGTAAGTTTACTTCACCTGTCAAACAAATACAATGGGCAGGTAAAGATATCCAGCCTGATCAACATATCCCTCAGTGCAGCCAAGAGCACCATTCTAAATTATTTTGTTCAAATCTATTAAATAAAGCTTTTATGGATTACCTAAGATACACAAACAAGGGCCTCCCCTCAGACCCATAGTCTCACTCCCTGGCACACTAACATACAGACTAGCAAAGGAATTCCAACGAAAACTGAAATACCTAGTAGAGGACTCATACCACTCTATCCACTCTACCCAAGAATTCCTGAACATTATCAAAGACACCAAGGTAGAAGAGGACAAAATAATTGTCTCCTTTGACATAACATCAATTAACATCAGCCTGGCCAAAGAAACACTGACCTTACTTCTAGATGAACCAAGGACACAAACACCAGACAGCACCAACTCCATCAGCAAGGACAACATCCTCAAGCTGGTAGACCTGTGCCTCACTACCCACTTCACCTTCAATGACAAGACCTACAAACAAAACAATGGAACACTCATGGGATCACCAATATCAGGCTTCTTTAGCAGAAGCAGTAATGCAGAGACCTGAATGAACAGCCCTCCCCAAGATCCAACCCAAACTTTAGGTCCGCTATGTCATCACAAAACAGATCAAATTAGAAGAAACTGACAACTTCATCAACAACATCCTTGCTGGCATAAATTTCACAAAAGAGGAGGAGAACAACAACAGATTCCCCATCCTAGATGTTACAGTGGAATAAACAGTTGATGGAGAATGGCAAACCAGCACCTGTAGGAAAGCAACACACACAGACCAGATACTTAACTACAAAAGCAATCATCCCAATCCTCACAATGGAGCTGCATCTGGATATTACTTAAATGGGCTACAACACACTGCAGCACCCAGAAACTACAAGTAGCAGAAGAAAAATACCGATACAGCGTATTCAAGAAGAACAGATACCCGATAAACACAGTCTGCTGATTCTTCAACAATGAACTCAAACAAGTGGATACAACATGCCCAGAAACTCTAGCTACACTAACATTCATCAAAGATATCTCAGAGATGACTACGAGATTATTCTGACCGCTTTGCATCATGGTAGCCCACAAACCTACCAAAACACTGAAACAGCTACTGATGATCTTAAAGGACCCTATACCAACAACCAGCAAAACAAATGTAATTTACAAACCACCATGCAAGGACTGTAACAAACACTACATTGGACAGACAGACAAAAAACTAGACATCAAGATACACAAACACCAACTAGCTACCAAAAGACATGACCCACTATCACTGGTATCCTTACATGGAGTTGAAAAAGGACATGACTTTGACTGGGGCAACACATCCATCTTAGGACAGGCTAAACAGAAACATGCACGGGAATTCCTAGAGGCCCAGCATTCAAACCGAAACTCCATCGATTTGAACCCTATTTACCAACCTCTTAGAAGAAGAACTGGGAATAATACCACCCACCTTAACAGACCAAGATACATAAATAGAAAGTGGGACTGAACACCAGCGCTTCACTGGAGACTCACTGATGATGCTATCTAACATGGTGATGAAATATCTGAGAACAAACCTGCCAGCTCAGTGAGCAAACTTACAACCTGAACCTCAACTTGAGCTATAAATCTTCTTGAAAAAACGCTTATGAAAATTAGATTACAGACTAAATGCTTTGGTATTATGGGACCGTGTTCACTGCCAATGTGTATACAGGTTGAAGGTGAAGTTACCTGCTGTAGTGCAAACTACAAACAAAAATCCTGAACTGTTGTGAAATGTATTTGTTACCTTAATATACACTGCAGAGTTATTCTTGCAGGCAATTTGAATTCATTTTTATTTGCAGGCATCAGTTGATTAGAACCAGAGTGGGAAATTTGTGGCATGTTATTTGGGAGGGCTAATGGGTGTTGGTAGTTGTATATATTTCATTGCCAGTGTATGCTCGACAGTCTTATTGAAAGATTAATAGCTGTTATAGCTGGAAATGTGTTGCTGGAAAAGCGCAGCAGGTCAGGCAGCATCCAGGGAACAGGAGAATCGACGTTTCGGGCATAAGCCCTTCTTCAGGAATGGGGAAAGTTTGTCCAGCAGGCTAAGATAAAAGGTAGGGAGGAGGGACTTGGCCTTGACCTCTTTCCACCTATCACATTTCCGACGCCCCTCCCCCAAGTCCTTCCTCCCTACCTTTTATCTTAGCCTGCTGGACAAACTTTCCCCATTCCTGAAGAAGGGCTTATGCCCGAAACGTCGATTCTCCTGTTCCCTGGATGCTGCCTGACCTGCTGCGCTTTTCCAGCAACACATTTCCAGCTCTGATCTCCAGCATCTGCAGACCTCACTTTCTCCTAATAGCTGTTATAATCATGTTCAACTAACGAACAGTTGATTATAAGCAAATATAGCACATAATGAATATTCCGTATGGAATCTGTGTTCCCAATTATTTATTTGTCATTATTAAATACATAGTATTTATCTACATAGCCATTATTTTATATTCAATCATTAGATTAGCAGTCGAGCAATGAAGATACTCTAGTTAGTCTATGTTTATATAATATGATATAATCTGTGAATTGGCACAAATCTGAAATGTACTTCCTGGGTGGACTTGTATAGTAGCTATTCAGAGCAAGTCATTCACCAAGGTTTATATTCACAAACAAAAGCTTGATTTTGATAGAGGCGAGGTTTGCTCGAATTGCTGCTTGTCATTGTAAATGAAGCACAGCAGTTCTTTGAAAACTAACAATTCTGATTAAGGTAAAATGTATTAATATAACATCCTTTAATCCTCAAAATTACTGGCCAATGCATTACAAGAGTAGCCAACTTATGCTATAAATGAACAGGATTTACTATGTTCTATTAGCTATTAAGGGAATACCGTACAGGCCAAAAGAATTCCAGTAAATCTTTTTCAAATTATGGTGTTAAGAATGGTTAGATTTTATCTTTATTGAATATATATTTTGAACATTTCCTTTTGAAAACATGCCCTGTCTCTGCAGTGTGTGTGATAGGTTTTCAGCCTCATAAATGTAGTAAAGCTGTTGTTCAAAAAGGTTTTCATTTTGATATTAAATTTTCCATTTATCATAGGAAATTAATGTCATAATGATTACCATTGAAGACTGGAGTGCAGTATGTATGTTTGATGCAGCATGCAAATAGATTCATGGGGTTAATTAATTTTCTTGGGTTCTGTAACAATCTTTTGAAGTATCTAGAAACCATTAAATTGTTTTTCAAGGTATCACAAAGTTTGTGTAATAGTTACATCAACATTGCAATAAAACTAAGATTTAAACAAATGCAACATGAATTTAACGCATGGTTCATTAGCATGGCTGAAATCATTTGTGTAGGCTAAAACAATGCTGACCCCACTCTGTG
The DNA here is from genome assembly GCF_004010195.1 of Chiloscyllium plagiosum. Classification (NCBI taxonomy): domain Eukaryota; kingdom Metazoa; phylum Chordata; class Chondrichthyes; order Orectolobiformes; family Hemiscylliidae; genus Chiloscyllium; species Chiloscyllium plagiosum. The sequence continues at coordinate 124,603,511 of NC_057710.1, forward strand.
TGTTATTTTTAACTATGTTCACCATTCCTGGTATAGTAGCGTGAAGTAGAAGGATGGATTCTTCACTCGGCTGACTCTATCATCTCAGTCATGCTGTGCAGGGCTAAGATAGGGGTTAGATACTACTTTGTGGAAGCAAGGGTGGAAGTGAATGTTTGGAAAATTGAAGACAAGCCTTCACCTGTTTTGTTTTGTTTTGTTTTGTATTGTGAGGCAACTCCTGGGTGAAGCCTGCTTCATACAATTAATGATAGAACCTTCGTTATTGTTGGAGAACAGAGGGACCTCGGGGTGCAGGTAGATAATTCTTTAAAGTTAACATCAAATATAGACAGGATGGTTAAAAAGGTGTTTGGCACACTTACCTTCATTGTTCAATCCTTTGACAGTACAGGAGTACAGGAGTTGGGACATTATGATGAGGTTATATTGGTGAGGCCTCTTCTGGAATACTGTGTCCAGTTCTGATTGCCCAGTTAAAGGAAGGATATTATCAAGCTGGAGAGGGCTCAGAAGAGATCTACTGGGTTATTGCTGGGTATGGAAGATTTAGACAATAGACAATAGGTGCAGGAGTAGGCCATTCAGCCCTTCGAGCCTGCACCACCATTCAACATGATCATGGCTGATCATTCCTAATCAGTATCCTGTTCCAGCCTTATCTCCATAACCCTTGATTCCACTATCTTTGAGAGCTCTATCCAACTCTTTCTTAAATGAATCCAGAAATTGGGCCTCACTGCCCTCTGGGGCAGAGCATTCCACACAGCCACCACTCTCTGGGTGAAGAAGTTTCTCCTCATCTCTGTCCTAAATGATCTACCTCGTATTTTTAAGCTGCGACCTCTGGTTCGGCACTCACCCATCAGGGGAAACATGTTTCCTGCTGCCAGAGTGTCCAATCCTTT